>NC_058081.1:507586509-507714268 GCF_014858855.1 Bufo gargarizans | reverse complement strand
AAACAGGATCGATTGTGTGTCTCATTTTTCCTTCCTTCTGACAGATCAGAATAAAGGTCAAATAAATGGTGATTTCAAGAAGGCCAAACAAGGACAATAGCGACCCCGTCATAGAGTGTGGACATGGCAGCAACAGCAGCATGATACCACAGAGTGGCACGGTAACATAGTGTGGAGATGGATGATCTAATCTGATGCATCAGGCATTGGTGGGTGGAAATCCTGGCTGATCCACGCCTGATTCATCTTTACAAAAGTAAGTCTCTACATATGGGTGGACAGGCGAGTTCTTCTTGGGGTAACTATGGCCCCCGCCACACTAAACATCCGCTCTGATGCCACACTACTGGCCGGAAAGGACATCTTTTCCAGGGCAAACTCGGCCAGTTGCGGCCACAAATCCAGTTTGGCTGCCCAGTAGTCCAGTGGATCTTCTATGATGGCCACCAGCTGGTTCAGGTCTTGCTTCAGGTCTATCTGCTGCTGCTGGTGAGTAGATTCTTCACTATACGGGTGAAGAAAGCTGCTCATCAGCGACTCTAGACTCAGGCTGCTTCGTGTTGCTGTCAGTTGTGACGAAGTCGAAGATCCAGATAACCAATCAAGAACTGCTGGATTGCTGGTCAAGACACGACCGCTAGCTGACATGTGGACCTGAGGCCTCGGGGAAAAACCCTGCTGCCACGCCCCCTTACTCTGCTGCGACCTGTGCCTGCGCCAGAATCATTTACGCCTCTGACACTTCTCTGTCTGATATACTTTTAGCTGAACTAAATAAATTAAAAGCAAATTAAAACACCCCTAAAAGTGCCAAATATATTTTTCTTTTTCTGAGATAGGCAACTAAAGGATTTGAAATTGGCAACAAAACGATTTCAGCGCAAATAACAGAAAAAGTGAACTGCTTATATATTTCTCGTATTGGACTAAAATATGTCACTAAATGATTTCTAAGTAAATAACAGAAAAAGTGAACTGTGAATATTTTTCTCTAGAAATATGGCAATAAAAGCTTTTAGCGCAAATAACACCAAATGTGAACTGCGTCTATTTTTCTTGTATTGTAGTAAAATATGACAAGAAACACTTTCAGCGCAAATAACGCCAAATGTGAACTGCGTCTATTTCCTCGTATTGTAGTGAAATATGGCAATAAAAGCTTTTAGCGCAAATAACACCAAATGTGAACTGCGTCTATTTTTCTTGTATTGTAGTGAAATATGGCTAGAAACGCTTTCAGCGCAAATAACACCAAATATGAACTAAGTCTATTATTATTTTTTTTCTAGAAATATGACAAGAAACGCTTTTAGCACAAATAACACCAAATATGAACTTAGTCTATTTTTCTCTTTTTCGCTAGAAAATGGTAATAAACTCTTTTAGCACAAATAACAACAAAAGTGACCTGTGTAAATATTCTCATATTTTTTTTATTTTTTTAAATTCTTTATTTATAAGTTTCAAGAGTATAATAAAGCTTGTAACATGTTAATTCACATATCACAAAATGGCACAGCCGAAACCAGTCCGACATACTAACATGAGTAACATATTGATATTCTGACAATTGAATCTGAATATACATAGCATATGATAACCATGATAGCGACCAAACAAAACAATAAAGGACATGGCAGACATAAGAAAAACTACTCTCTAAAAGTAGCTAATCGCGAGGTATTCTTATCAAGATACCAATAACAGCAATAAGACTGACAAAAGGAAAAGACACATCACATAAGGGGGGGGGAGGGGAACAAATCCAGTGAAGGAAGACTGAATAGACAAGTCAAGCGTAAGGGACAGCTCAGGTAAGCAAAGACTGATACTCTGTTGAATCTTGGAAGGTGAACCAGGGGGTCCAAGTCGTAACAAAAGTCTTGTTGTTGCACTTCAAGGATGCCGTTAGTTCCTCCATTCTCCGGATCTCCTCCACTTTTTGAATCCACATTTCAGTGGATGGTGGAACAGAGGATTTCCACTTCATCGGGACGCAAGACCTAGCCGCAATGACCATATGACGCAAACAGGAGCGTCGGAGTAAGCTCATGGGCAGATCCGAGTGGAGCAGTAAGAAAAAACCTGGCGAATTCGGAATAGTGAAAGGGAAAATGGACGATAAAGCCCTATGAATTGAGTCCCAAAAGGGCCTGATTTTGTCACATTGCCAGAAAATATGTAGAAGCGAACCCTGAGACGATTCACAACGCCAGCACAGAGGGGACGCTGTCGGAAACATCCTTTGGAGACGTGTCGGAACATAGTACCACCGTGACAGTATTTTGTAACTAGCCTCTTGATACTTACTGGCAATGGAAGACTTATGAGCTAGTTGGAATATTCTAAGCCATTGGTCAGAGGAGATATCCAGTCGTAGATTCTGATTCCACTTGTTTACGTAAGAAGGGCAGAAATCTTTGTCAGGTAGTACCAGTGTCTTGTATATCTCTGCAAGAGAATGGCGATATACACCTGAACCTATGCATATTTTTTCAAAGGGAGTGAGGGCTCTATCAAAATCCGGGGAAGAGGGAATAGAGGAAAGGAAGTGATGCAGTTGCATAGTTCTCCATGGACCAAGAGTATATGGCTCGGACTGCTCTAGCAGTTCGGCATGAGTAAGCCAACGTCCTGTTGCTCTAAAGAAAGGCGCCCGACATCTCCCACTCCGTCTCCACTGCACAAAAGGGCCTCCCAAAATACTTGCCGGAAAGTCTGGATGTCCCAAAATTGGGAACAATGGGGATGGTGTAGGTGAGATTGTTGGAATGCGTTGGTATTTACCAAATTGGAGTAGAGTAGGGCCTATGATACGGTTTGAGGAGATTTCAGTCGGAGTCTTCCTATCAACCCACGGTAGTAAAGCCAACGGGGTACGGGAAGAGAGTTGCTCAATACTTCTCATATTGTATTGAAATAGGCCATTGAAATAAAGGCTTTTCAACATAGCACTTGCACCCCAATAACTAATTGCTGGAATGACAGAGAGGTATTATGAGACTATCTGGATCCCCAAGTAATGTTTCCCTGCACATGTAAATCGCTTTTTTCACAACGAGGATTTTCCTATGACTCTCCCTGCCTGTGAAATTATTCCTCTCACTATTCTTTCCCTGCACTAGCAAATCGCTTTTTTCCTTTTTTTTTTTCTTTTTTTTTAACAATTCGTTTTTCTTTCACTCTCCCTAGCGCCTGCATACACATGTGTCCCTGAACAAAGTACGATAGTGAATGGCAGACTCTAAGATGGCCGCCGTATTTATAGGGCTGTGACCTCACCGGGCTGGCTGCTGATTGGCTGCATGCATGGCATTATGGGTCATCCTGCCTTCCCAGAGTTCCTTGCCCCATGTCCTCACATGTGTAGCCGTCATTTTAGCCTCCATTGTAGCAGGCTAGCCGCCATGTTAGGAAAAATTACAATTTGCATTCGTTCAGAATCAAATTTTTCCTGAAATTCGGAACGAATTCGACTTTGTCAGCTTTGATTTGCTCATCTCTAGTCTACATACTCAGAGGCCTGCCTATAAATAAGAAAACCGTACAGAAGAATAACAGCACACTGTAGGCCTCACTAGGACTAGAGTCTGCACCATAAAAACCATTGGTAGATAGATGGTTTCAATAAGCCTCGGGGGTTCATGTCATTAAAGGGAATCTGTCACCAGTTTTCTGCTGCCCTCACTTTTAAATCCTAATAGCTCCATCACATGCCAATCAGTCCCCATATTGATGAGAGCACGGCTCTCCCCACCCACCTGCCTCTGACAGTTTTTTTCCAACTGAATTAAAGGCAGGTGGGTGGGGAGAGCTATAAGCTCATGACTACGGGGACTTATTGGCATGGACTGGACCTATTCAATACAAGATTTTGACAAAATTAAAGAAATTTACCCAAGGAGATTTGTCACTAGTTTATGTTGCCCTGAGTTAGGACACTATAAAACTGGAGACGGATTCCCTTTAAGGGTAAACTTCCTTAACACTTTTGAATGTGAGAGTCAGGCAAGCAGGAAGGCTCACTATTATCCTGTCCCCCAAGTCCACATATACTTGGAGCCCTTGTCTTGTCTAAAAAAAAAGTTTACAGAAGAAAACGAATGCACAGTAGGCACTGTCCCAGATAACTTGAGAAGATGCCAAATCTCACTGCACTTGAGGGGCTTATGACATTCCTATTAAATTTGTTCTACCCTTGTCAACCTAAGAGTGAGGTAGACAGGGTTCCACTGTGACTCTCTTTGCAAGGGGCACAATCCACAGGATAGAAGATAACTATTAGATTTCATTTTTTTAGGAGTACGGCTCTTCCCACAGTGAATGAATGAAGCGTATGCATGCTTGATCATCTGCTCCATTCTTTGCATGGTACAAGGCTCCCACTAATATAATGCCTATGTTCTATCTGCTGATCTAATGGCTATGCCCTATCCTGTGAATATAGGATAACTTTTTCTAACTGGAATACCCCTTTATGGATAAACCTAATTATAAAAACCTAATAGATGTTAATATAAGAAGGAAATACAGATCACACACATCCACGATGGGAAAGAAGAAAAGAAGATTGTAGTTGGACTGTCTCTCTTGAGAGCCTTTTGAAGGAATTAAAATATTTTATTCAAACGCAAATTTGAACTTGTAAAGAAATGAAAGAAGTCATTTTAGTTAATCATTGATTCTATTAGTTCAAATAAAAGGCTATAAAATTTAGAAAGAAGAGATTATGCAAGAGACGCAAGGCAGGCATTTAGCTTAGCAGAACCAATTCTGTCTGGAAAACTGTTCCTCTGTGACTCATGTTTTGACTGATATTTGATTTCTGTAGCAACCATCTAGAAGTTGCAGGCTGAGTTAAACTGGCTTTGTCAACAAAAAAAGCATCTTTACAGGAAACGCGACAGCAGTCCGCAAGGGGTCCCTTTAAGATGAGATAAGTGTTTTGTGACGCCAGTTGCAATAAAGCAACAACAGAAAGGAATCCCTTTTAAGAAATGGTGTTGGTACCAAGGTGTAGGAATGGCCGAGTGATATAGGCTGGTCTATAATGGCCCTTAATGTTTTGTGCATGTGTCACGGTGCTCCTACCTGGATATGCTGGAACCCCAGGCGTTGGCTCTGAAACAGACAAATAGGGTGAACAATTGAGGGATTTAAAGACATTTTTTACCTTGTGATGAAGTTCAATGGCAGCTTTACTTTGCATAAACGTTTCTCCAAACGGTTTCCAGACTTTATATTGGTTTCAGCAGGCTTTAGCATTAATTCTGACAGGCAAACAATCTCAACTCTGCTACATTGGTTTCTCTTTGCCTCTGCTGTACTAATAGACGTAAATGGAATCTCTGCTTTTGCAGGATGCTGCAACTTCTCTCTGTAGTCTGACTCTGGATTATGCCAGGGAATAGGTTAGAATCCTGGCAGCTCCAACATGGAGTCTCAACCAAAACACACCAGAACTCCTTACCTCCTTCTGGTAGCAAACAGGACTGTTCCACTTCTGACCAAGAAAGGAGGGGAGAATGGAATGGTGAGTTCTATTCTTTCTAAGTGTAGCTCTGCCATAGTTGCTGCCACCTGCTGGTGAACCAGGCACATTACATGAACAATTACATAACATTATTATAAATGCACAGTGTCTAGGGACCTGGAAATAAATGCATAAGATAACATTATATTAGCATTCATAGATAGAAGCACAGCATAGGAGTGGTAATGCCACTCGGAGGCGTTACATTAAGCTTACCAATCATTACTTTTTTTGTATCTAGGGAAGATGTTAAATCAGACAGCACTTGAAGGCCCTAATTACATTCTCATTAAATTACATTCTCACTGTGGCTCTCTTTCCCAAGGGCACAATCCTCAGTCACCAAAAAGCCCATTTAGAACAGACAAAAAAAAACACAGGGAAAAGGGAGATGGAATGCAGCTGCAGATTATCAGATTTTTTTAATTTTTTTTTTTTTACATTGAGCCATAGGATGCTGTAGTCCCCACAATACATCCTCCAAAATTATAAAGCCAATGGAAAAAAAACACTAAAGACTGGTTATACCACTGCTATGGGGCCCATTGGTGTGCTAATGAAAACCACTGGTCCAAGAACTCATTCAAAATTCTGAAATTGCAATTTGAGGAAGAAGCACATGCCAATTTCAGGATGGTTGGACACTTTACAGATGGTCCTCCACTTGTGGTTGCTGGTGTGTCCAATTAAGGCCCTATGAAAGAAGACTTTGGGTTAATGTTGATTTTTCCGAGTCAGCCAGAGATATGATTTTATATACGGTAATTTATGTTTCTTTTGATTTATACTTTTCACCTAGTTGATAAACACACAAGACTTTCCTTTGCTGTACATTTACATCTTACGTCTGCACAATAACTTTGACATTATAAAACTTTATGGCTTAAACTTTATAAGAAGCTATGGAGCTTTAAAATGTATTATTATTCCTGGCAAATAATCCCGGTGAACTGCACATGTGCGCACTTATGGATGGTTTGTCTTATTTTTTTTATTGGAAAAATATAAACTGCTGTACAACATTGGATCTGAGAAAGGACAAAACCTTTTAAAGTCAAGGTTCATTTTAGGAGAAATCCGAACTTAGAAAATGGATGTCTGATGAAAGCACTAAGATTAAGATACACATCTACTTTACCCTGTACAATTCAGCATCAAGGTTACACCACAGCAATTGTTGAGCTATAATTCAATTATTTTTAGCAACTCGTGACAGAGGAACAACCTATCTGAGTCCTATGAGCTCCACACTATGTCTTTAAAATATTTTGGAAAGAAAAATAATACAGAGTAATATTGCCATAATACTACCTAAGTAATAGTGTCATATAGAGCTACGTAATACATAAAATACATAACAGTACCACACCTCCATGATAAAATGTAACACACCATCTTTTTTGTTTAGTAGAATGGCAAGCAACGGTACATGGTGCAAATGAAGAAATATCTCACCGCTCTTCAGTGTCAAAACAGCAGTTCAATGTCCAAGGCAATCCCACCTGCAGAAATAAGGGTGTGCAGTGTCGGACTGGGGTACCTAGGGCCCACCAGTAAAATTTATTTTAGGGGCCCACCATATAGATACATTTAAATATAATAAATAATCTAACAAGTTTTTTTATATAAACATAGGCTGGCTGAGGTGCTGTACACTGAATATATGTATGTAGTGCAGTAAGTCTACTGTGTTATGTGCCACTTGTGCAGGGGGTGGGAGACTAGGGGCCCACCTTGCTCAGGGGCCCAGCGGGGAATTCCCCTGTACCCCTGTGGGCCAGTCCGAGCCTGAGGGTGTTGGTATTAAATCCAGAACAGGTATTGAGTAGTTTCAAACAATTCACAGTGCCATGCCTATGTTCTCCACTTTCATGTTCACAGGAATCCAGTTGGTACAATCCAACCAGAATCACAACTCCCCAATCTCCATGACTAGCAGTAGATAAAATCTCACAACCTCACATTGATTCAAGCCAATAGAGCTCATCAATTTAAAAGTATACCATGCTACCATGCCACGCGTCCCGCCCAACAGGGGGGAAGCATGTGGTGGAGAGGATTGGAGTGGTAGTCTTGTGAGAAGAGTTGGTGCTTAAAGAGGGCCCTCTACTGAGTTGTCTGTTTTAGTAACTACTAGCACTCCCCATGTAATAACAGTTTTGGAGCATCTTTTCTCATGACAGTATGTTGGGCCATTCCTGTATGATTTCTACTAGAAGTTACGAATGAGTTGCCAGCCGCTTGCAGTAAAGATACAGAAGGCTGTTACCAGATGTGGTTGGGAAGGGAGAAAACGTATAATTTGCTGCATTTGATTGAGGTGAATGATGAGGTAGTCTGGTGCAGTTCAAGAACAAACAAGTCTGTACCGATACCATACCTCCCAACTTTTTGGACGGTCAAAGAGGGACACTTTGGGTTCATTGTGTGAAAGATCCATTTTCCCCGCATATTTTTGCACTTTAATAGTTTTCTTAGCGCACAATAGTGCAAAAATTATCTGAATATAGAAATTTCTAAAATCCAAATTGCATCAATTAATGAAATAAAATACAAGGCGAATGGTAATTTACAGACAGGAACCAGATGAAGACTTTCTGGATCAATATTGTAAATGTAACAATGCAGGGGAGTTTCTAAAGGCTCATGGGCCCTGGTGCAGGAGTTCAAATGGGCCCCCTTCCCTCAGTAAGTTGTGGCCAGGGGGCAGGGGACCACATAGCCTTTGTGCCGCCTTAGGCAAAAATTGAAACTGCACCCCGCCCATGCCAAATTCTTGACCTAACCCCTTCTCTCCAGCCAGAGGTGTAACTTGACCAGCATGCACTTTATATAATACCAGTGTCTTCTTATGCATCACAAGGGTCTTTGGGCCTCCTCAGGCTCCTGGACACGGTAGGGACTGCTATAGCTACGCCCTTATAAAAATGCAAATCTTTACCTCAGATCAAAAAGAGGGACATTTAAGGTGCAAAGATGGACAAAGGGAATTGGGTTAAAAATAGGCACTGTCCCTCCAAAATAGGGACACTTGGGAGGTCTGTGATACTACAGCAGCTTTCATATACATTCAGAGGAAATGTAGGCACAGTACTTGACCATCAGAGATGGCCTTGCTGTTCACCCAGCAGTCGTTTCGCAGTGAACTTTGCGTGTTCGCGATTCGCCGAAAATGCGAACATATATAGATATTCGCGCCCGCCATATTCTTTTACATTGTGAAGAACTTTGACCCATGACACATCCATCAGGTGGTACAGGACAGCCAATTTAGACATTTCAACACACGGACATACCCCTACACCATAAATAAACCTGATCTGGCCGCCATTTTACATTCAGTGTTTTGCAAGTGTAGGGAGAGGTTGCTGTGTGGAGCAGGGACAGGCTGTTAGGGACACCAAACGCTAGCTAATAGGGCCACAAAAATTCTTTTAAGGACTGGTATAGGTGTGCTATCGATAGGTGTGCTATACTGAGGGGTGTAATATACTTATAATATACTTTTATAATGAGTCAAAAACACATAGATGGATATAGTGATCACCTGGAAGTTAGGGGCTAGGGGCTTACTATGGCTATTTTTATATAGGGAAAGGTTCCAAACGGGGTCGCTCTTATCAGGGCGGGTGGTCTGTGGTTAGGCTATCAGGGCCAGAATAGCACCCCCCTGTAGGGCAATATCAGGGACAGTTCTTTGCCCACCCTGTCCTTCAATACCACATCATCATCTAGCCCAGGGATGGATGTTTTTTGCTTTCCCTCCGGGATTCATGGATGTGCACTGGAACCCCCCGGGTTGTAGTAGGACATATGGTTTCTGATTTGGTGCCGCCGAGCACTTGTTATTGCCTACCACAGCTATGCTTTTTGGTTAACTTTAATAATTAAATTTATTTTCATTTTGAGGGATATCTTTTCCATTCACAAATTTTGCGGAACGGGTGCAGACCTATTCATTTTCAATGGGGCCGGAATGTGCTGTCCGCATCGGCATTAGCGGATCCACATCCGCATTTGCGGATCCACACTTCCGCATCCGTGCTTCTGTTTCCACAAAAAAAATAGAACATGTCCTATTCTTGTCCGCAATTGCAGACAAGATTAGGCATTTTCTATTATAGTGCTGGCGAATTGCGGAATGCACATTGCCGGTGTCCGTGTTTTGCGGATCCGCAAAGCACTTACGGATGTGTGAATGGACCCTCATAGTAACATTATTAAAGGTCACGTTTTATCTTTATGTATATTCTAATGGATTGCCTTCCGTGTACAATGTTATAATATACTTTCTATGTTAGAAAGTATATTATAGTGCATTTGCATTGTGCGGCAGTTGTGTGCGGTTCTGCTGCGATACTGCAGGTATATAGAGGGACAAGCGTTATTGGAACAAATCATTTCTACTGGTGTGAGATACCAGTTGTCCCCTTCAAAAAAAATGTATTGAAGCGGGGTGTTATGTACCAATATACTTTTTTTATAGTGCATTTGGGTACTGTATAGTGCATTTGCGCATGCGCGTACGGGAAAATTATATTGCAAATATTTTGCATTGAAAAAATTAATGAATGGAGATCGCAAATTCGAATAATACATCTGGTATGTCACTGTCCATGTTGTGGGACTATTTGTGCACTTCTAGTAATTATTTCTTGGCTGCAAATATGAGCTGAAGGTTTTTCAGGTTCGCCTGCCATTAAAATAAATGGGACCCGCCGCGAACTTGCGCTCGCGAACCGTCTAGGCAGATGTTCGTCCATCACTATTGACCATTAAGAAACAATTCTAAGGCGATATATAATGGTGCGAATGTCCCAATCCAGCTGAGGGTGCAATCCTATGCAAGCTGAAGTGTGTAAGTCTACAATGCCAAACTGTGTGGTACAGACCCTCAAACAGATCTTTAATCTGTCACTTAGGTATGAATGGGGACTTAAAGGGGTTCTCTCAATTAATCAAA
Source organism: Bufo gargarizans (assembly GCF_014858855.1). NCBI lineage: Eukaryota > Metazoa > Chordata > Amphibia > Anura > Bufonidae > Bufo > Bufo gargarizans. Next base: position 507,703,772 of record NC_058081.1, on the reverse strand, counting down.
TGGCATTTAGGACTTAATGCTCGTCTTTGGCTTACACACTCCATGGTTTTGTCCGTGTTTAAGGCTTAAAAAGGGGTCCTCTCACTTTAGCAAATGGCATTTATCATGTAGAGAAAGTTAACACAAGGCACTTACTAATGTATTGTGATTCTCCGTATTGCCTCCTTTGCTGGCTGGATTCATTTTTCCATCACATTATACACTGCCCGTTTTCATGGTTATGGCCACCTTGCAATCCACACTATTGATGGCCGGGAACACGTGAGCGCACATAGGCACACATGCGCAGCAGCTTCTGTCCTGAACACCTCATATCTGCAAGCAGCAGTGGCCGTAATCCCTGGAAACAAGCAGTGTATAATGTGATGGAAAATTTAATAGTAAAGGAGGCAATATGGACAATAACAATACATTAGTAAGTGCCTTGTGTTAACTTTCTGTACATGATAAATGCCACTTGCTGAAGTGAGAGGACCCCTTTTAAGGCCTTTAAACACAGACAAAACCATGGAGTGTGTAAGCCAAAGACGAGCATTACCTCCACAAGCTTTTTCCATGCACAGTCCCTCTTGTTTGGCTGCTCTACCTTCTAGATAATACTTTCTTTCCCTCAGTAGGATACCACCTGGTCTGTTCTCCTTGGATCCCCGTCGGCTGTCTGTCCCTGCCGCACACAGAGCTGATTAAAGGGAATCTGTCAACTCCAAAACACCCTCCAAACTGGAGTAAGCTATGTAAAGTGTAAGTGATGTAGGGTCCAGTCATGTCATTTCTATCTTCATACTCACATTCTGACACTGTGCTCCCACAAACCAGCAGTAACATGCATTGAGAGGACTCCTCTTTAAGTCCTCTTCGTTATGTGTGTGAACTTGGAAGTCCTCTCAATGCATTGTACTTCTGGTTTGTGGGAGCACAGTGTTGTCTTGGAGATTGGGGAATTGTCTTGGAGATCGGGGAGTTGCAAACCTGATTGAATTGCACCCATTCATTTCCAATGAACAGAACACGAAAGTGGAGTACATACCAGTATATGTGCACCACAGATTGTTTGAACTACTACTTCGAACCTACTCCAGATTTTATGCTACACTCTTGATGGTTTTTGTTTTTCCTCCTTTAGAAAGTGTTTCCTTTTATTCACTGGTTAAAGATGTCATCTTATCATTTCCTAGCTGATTGTAATTTTGTCCTCTACAATAAGACATTACTCTGTTTACCAGCTTTGAAAAGCCCAGTTCTCTAAGAGGAATAGAATTATTAATTGTGACAATGTGATCATTTCATGAATGAAGGGAGTAGAAAGTGATTGGTCAATTTATACCACTACCGTTCATATAGATGCTCCACATGGGGAATGCAAGAAGTTACCAAAACATAAATGTCAGGAGAGGTGACCAGTCCTCTTTATTAGTGGTAGCGACTGGGGTGAATTGACATTTTTGCTCTTGGATCAGAAATAGGTGATTGTTCCTGATTGATTTGTAACTTGATATCTGGTGAAGAGCTACAGTCAGGTCTATAAATATTGGGACATCGACACAATTCTAACATTTTTGGCTCTATACACCACCTCAATGGATTTGAAATTAAACTAACAAGATCTGCTTTAACTGCAGACTGTCATCTTTAATTTGAGGGTATTTACATCCAAATCAGGTGAACGGTGTAGGAATTACAACAGTTTGCATATGTGCCTTTGTTAGGGGAACAAAAGTAATGGGACATAATAATAATCATAAATCAAACTTTCACTTTTTAATACTTGGTTGCAAATCCTTTGCAGTCAATTACAGCCTGAAGTCTGGAATGCATAGACATCACCAGATGCTGGGTTTCATCCCAGGTGATGCTCTGCCAGGCCTCTACTGCAACTGTCTTCAGTTCCTGCTTGTTCTTGGGGCATTTTCCCTTCAGTTTTGTCTTCAGCAAGTGAAATGCATGCTCAATCGGATTCAGATCAGGTGATTGACTTGGCCATTGCATAACATTCCACTTCTTTCCCTTAAAAAACTCTTTGGTTGCTTTTGCAGTATGCTTTGGGTCATTGTCCATCTGCACTGTGAAGCGCCGTCCAATTAGTTCCGAAGCATTTGGCTGAATATGAGCAGATAATATTGCCCGAAACACTTCAGAATTCATCCTGCTGCTTTTGTCAGCAGTCACATAATTAATAAATACAAGAGAACCAGTTCCATTGGCAGCCATACATGCCCACGCCATGACACTACCACCACCATGCTTCACTGATGAGGTGGTATGCATAGGATCATGAGCAGTTCCTTTCCTTCTCCATACTCTTCTCTTCCCTCCACTCTGGTACAGGTTGATCTTGGTCTCATCTGTCCATAGGATGTTGTTCCAGAACTGTGAAGGCTTTTTTAGATGTCGTTTGGCAAACTATAATCTGGCCTTCCTGTTTTTGAGGCTCACCAATGGTTTACATCTTGTGGTGAACCCTCTTTATTCACTCTGGTGAAGTCTTCTCTAATTGTTGACTTTGACACACATACACCTGCCTCCTGGAGAGTGTTCTTGATCTGGCTAACTGTTGTGAAGGGTGTTTTCTTAACCAGGGAAATAATTTTTCGGTCATCCACCAGAGTTGTTTTCTGTGGTCTTTCAGGTCTTTTGGTGTTGCTGAGCTCACTGGTGCGTTCCTTCTTTTTAAGAATGTTCCAAGCAGTTGTTTTGGCCACACCTAATGTTTTTGCCATCTCTCTGATGGGTTTGTTTTGTTTTTTCAGCCTAATGATGGCTTGCTTCACTGATAGTGACAGCTCTTTGGATCTCATCTTGAGAGTTGACAGCAACAGATTCCAAATGCAAATAGCACACTTGAAATGAACCCTTGACCATTTATCTGCTCATTGTAATTGGGATAATGAGGGAATAACACACACCTGGCCATGGAACAGCTGAGAAGCCAATTGTCCCATTACTTTTGGTCCCTTAACAAGTGGGAGGCACATATGCAAACTGTTGTAATTCCTACACCGTTCACCTGATTTGGATGTTTATACCCTCAAATTAAAGCTGACAGTCTGCAGTTAAAGCACATCTTGTTTGTTTTATTTCAAATCCATTGTGGTGGTGTATAGAGCCAAAAACATTAGCATTGTCGATGTCCCAATATTTATGGACCTAGCTGTATATGTTTATTTAATATTCTGATCATCTAGGTCATATCCATAGGATAGGTCATAAATGTCTGAAAGATGAGGGTCCCTCTTTGAGACCCTCACTTATAGGGATAACAGGGTCCTGTAATTCCCATTGCATCAAGTAAAATAACTGGTAGTGGCTGAGAAAAGGAGGAAATGAAGGAGACTGCATTGCCAGTATGCACGCTGCTCTCTCCTTCAAAGTCTATAGGAGTTATGGCAACCGCTCAGCCAGTGCATGTGATTGTTTCCATAACTCTAGTAGACTGCTTTCATTGCTGGATAAAGCAGTAAATATGCTCAACCTGCTGTCTTCTTCTTCTTCTCTTTCCTATGAGTTAATCCAAAATGTAAATGGAATACCCCTTAAAGCTCAAGATAAGGGCACATGCACACAAAAGTATTTTTTTTTCCGCATCCAATACGCATTTTGTGAGGGTCAGATGAAGACCTTTTCATTTCAATGGGGCCGCAAAAGATGCGGACAGCACACCGTGTGTATGTCTGTTCTGTTTCACCCGCAAAAAAAAGAACATGTTCTATTCTTGTTTGTTTTACGGACAAGGATAGGACTGTTCTATAGAGGGTTATGCAATCGCAAAAAAATCATATCCAAGTGGCAGACCTTAAGGGGCAGTAAAGTAGACGACTGATAGCTTTGCAGCCTCTCAAAACCAAAAGATTGAATCTGTCAAATCTAAATAATACACACTCCATAGAGCTTTAATATTAAATATTTCATGAACTGCAATGCATTAGAAATGAGCATTAATATTAATATTTTATCAATACCATACGACTATTCTTGACATGGTGGACACCCCCCATTCCAACCTCCAACTGAGCATAGGGAGTCATTTGATTTGATAAAGGGTCATCGAAATTGGGCAAATATATTAACGGGAAGGATGCAGAGAGTATTTTTGATACTGTGCATGTAGATTGTCTTACATTACAGTGTATAAAACCTTGAAGCTAATGCCCACATCTAAATATAGGGAAAATTCTCTGCTTTTTAATTTCTTATAATATCTTTAAATACTTTGGGTTTGAGAAAGAGAGCTCAGTGCATATTTGGAATTTCTATAGACTGTAAATGGAGCGGTTGTGTGAACGCTGAACCACTGCTCCATTTAACTTGTGAATGTGGAACTCCATTCTCATGATCGGTGGGGTTGCTAGCAATTGAACACATGTTAGCTATCCTCATATGTTGTCATTATGAAACATCCCCTTTAACTAGGCTTCCAGCAGCACAATAGCGCTGCCATTAACTCACACTCCTTCTAGTCATGAGATGGCTCTGCTTATTCTTTCCCAATCTATAAAGCTCAGCGGACAAGCTGACAAGAGAGCTGCAAAGAAAAGGTGGCATCAGCCTTTCGTGACTGTGCTAGTGGACACGTAGACAAATGTCAAAAGTAGAATATTTTATATTTTTTATTTAAAGTGTTAAATTTATGTAAATACAGTGGGTGACCTCAATTTTAATAGTATCACATAAAATATTAGCCCATTGAACAATAATAAGTGATGCACACTTGTGCAACCATTGATCGTGCAGATAATGAAAGGGAACATTCTTACCACTTAGTAAAATCGTGGTCCCTGGAGGGGTCCCTAGTCTAAGTGTGCTGGGTCTATAACCTTATTCAGCCCTGCTTGTCCTGAGCTAGTCTTTATGCTCAGGGAGCTAGGTGCTCACCCCGATAAGGGCGACCCCACTGGGCCATTCCTCACATCTATCTAGGAGTCCCTGCTGGTCCCTACCGAACTTGTTACTGTCCAGATTTGTAAGGGTAAATTGCATCAAAGCCCTACTAACCAAATAAAAACTGTCCCGACGCATTTCCTTGGGCTTGAACTAAATCAATAGGGGACTAATCCAAACAGGTACAGCCCTAGACCTGTAAAGATGGTGTCCTGCACTGGTCTCAACATGGAGGTGATGCGTATGGCGTCTACCTGGAATGGCGTCTCACGTGGGTTTATCAATACCACGGCGCCTAAGGTGTCCACCCCCCGGAATGCATAATCAGGGAGGTATTTAAGTGACTCAACCCTCTTCCCAGATGCCTCTGTGTCAAAGTCCTTGAGTTTGCTAGTTCCTGATACTCTCGTGTGCTCCTGATCTATACTTCGTTCTTGGGCTCTGCTTATTGTCTGATCCCTGCCTGCTTGCTTGTCTCTCCTGTTGCTGACCCAGATTGCCTGACCTGTTCCTGTGCCGCCTGCCCTGACCTTTCTGTCTGAGTACGCCTTTGCCTCATCCTTCGGTAAGGCACTGATGCGCCTAGTAATGACCCCGCCTGCCTGACTTTGCATGTACTTCTGGTACCTACCCTGGTATCTCCTGGTCCACCTAGACCAGCTGCCACTGACTCGAGGATTGCTCTGAAGTAGCCCTGGCAACTACCCTAACGGCTCAAGTCTATCCTCACCATTTGAGGCTCTAGTAAAAACAGGTAGTTGCTTAGTCACGCCCCTCCAGAGTATAGCCAGTCACCGGCACAGTGGGTCCACACCCACTGATCCGTGAGTGTAGGCGTGTTCTCCTACACTCAGGAGCCGTGCATGCGCGCAATATATCAGCACTGCATATCGCTCTCCACACTATTTCGTGGGCAGAGTTAGGGGAAGCCTCCCTGCAGCGTGCGGGCTAGCGACATGTCCATGGGATCCCTTCTATCTTGCTGAGAGTAAAGCCCAGCAATACTGCGCTGGTAGTCAACCAAGTTCCTATATGCTATATCCGGCGCATGTAGGGCTTAATATGTGCAGGCTACACAAGTACTGTACCCAGCTGAGAAAATCATTAACTCCAAAGGAACACAGGGGAAAGATAATTAGTACACTTACAAAATGTGACTCTTATAAAAAACATCAGTCTACTGTGACAGCAACAAAAATTAATAAATAGGATATTATAATACAGGACATGATTAAAGTTTCTAAAGTATCATAATTGTTAGACCCCAATGGTGTACCAACAGGGATGAAACAAAAAGCCTCTCATAGTGAGGCGTTTTCCAAAAACACTATAGTACACAACCATGGGTAGATTTATGTATGTCATAATTATGGAACCATACAGTATGTTCAGTGTCCTCAAATACAGGGAATTGTACCAATCAACTTAATGAGTGGCACCAACCTTGCGTCCGAATTGCCAAAGTTTATGATGTGGACATATAGCAGTACTCTCCCGGTGCTGTATAATGAGGATTTAACTAGAGGTTACGGTGTACGGGAGGTACCCTAAGATATGGTGATAAAATAAGGGGGTTGGCGACTGGATAACTCTATAAGAGGTAGACATCCCCAAAATAGAGGGATCGAATGTAGCAGCCATACATCAGCCGTTCATTAAGACCCTCTGGGGGACTGTTTTGAAATTCAAAAATCCACCAAGTCTCACGTATATAAAGAAAATCTTATTAACTAATATACCACTTACTGAGGGCGCACTCCTTTTAAATCATTCATTGATAGAAGAGAGGGTGACAAAAAAAATCCTCCTATTTGTTAGTATTTTTTTTTTTTTTTTACTGTAATGTCCCTTTAAATAACATTTTTCATTTATCTATTTTCTTCGTATTCTTAGTATTAAATTCTATAATTTTTCACATGATAAAATTACAGAACTGTCACTGAATCTAATACACTGTTTCTATCTAGCCCAAGGGGTGCTGTGTACGAGATATTGGAACCTTAGGTCCCCAATAGAATTTGCAGCAGGGAAACCTGTATAAAAACCTTGGTGAGAGATTGTGTTCTTTGTTCTCTAAAAATAACTCCCCTTCTTGTCTGCCATGTCCCCGGTGTATCCTCACTCTCCTCCATGTTACAAAATACTACATATATTTTTATCGCTACATTAAAAAAAGTAGACACCGACATATAAAGGCAGAAAAATGTGTGATTTTCAAGGGAAATAATATGATTATATGCCAAGAACAATAACCAGGTTTATAGACCCACAGCTACTTGCAAAGGTTGGACAATATAAATTTCACTGGGTCTGATTTATGGATACAAAGGCCTAGGTGAGTTGGATACGCTATATATGGGGAGGGGATGTTTGTTCTGGGGCCTTTATCATGCGTTTAGGGTCTGATTTGCACCCGTTGCTTGTGTGTGGCTATTTTTAATCATCTGCTAGAACAAGAAGTTGAACACGTTCTGAATTCTCCCCCAGCACAACATTGGTCAAGCTGTCACTGCTACGCTTTGAATAATTATTCATACCCTGCACATTTTTTACTAAAGTCTTCCGAGAGCTCATATCTTATCACATTTCAGAATGAAAAGGAAATTTCAGTGTTTATAACTTATCATTTTTCTTTTTTCGCTTACACTACATACTTTTAAACTTTTATGAACTTTTTCAGAGAAATCTCATAACAACATAAGAGTTTCTACAGTTAATACAAAAGATTGCTGGCAAAAAAGTAGCTTGATCCAACACTCTTAATCCCTTACTCAGGGGAGTGACGGCTTCATAGCCCAAGTTGACTGAATGTACGTGCTACTCACTATAAGGGTAGAAGGGAAGTAGATGCCAGACGGCTTGGGGGATAAAACAAACGACAGTCCTTAAAGGGGGATTCCCATATCAGCCATTAATATTTAAGATTGGAATATCTGTCATACGTGGCCAGAGGTATAGAAACAGCAAAGCAGGCTGTGCTACTTTGTTTCTGAAACTCTTATAGATGTAAGCTAGGGAAATGGCATAGTAAAGCTCGCTCAGCTTTCTGAAACCCCAGCCAACTTTGGCCAACGCATACGATGGGTATTTTGATCTCAGTTATGAATGTCAGAGATGGGAATACAAGGTATTATCTCACGCACCAGCAAAATGAGTACGTGTGTAAAACCGAGATCCTCTGTGTCTCCAATAGCAATCTCAATTATCCACACGTGTAACTAAAGCGCATATCAGACAAGCTAAATCTGTACAGTCCATACAGCATGAAATTCATAAAGTGCAAAAGTTCAAGGTGCAAAGTCCATAAAAGTTAATACTTATCGGTCCCTATGTCAGGAGAATGTTCACATCGAAGGAGGTGGTCCCCAAAACCTTGCATAGCGTGAGGGCCCGCCAACTATCCACTTTCATTTGTCCAGTCTCCTGATATCGGGACCGATAAGTATTCTTTTATGGACTTTGCACTTTATGAATTTCATGCTGTATGGACTGTATGGATGGAGCTTGTTTTATATGCACTTTAGTGAAGAAATAAGAAGAGGAAAGATTGAGCATTTGTTACACGTGTGAACTTTTGATATTTGAAATAGGAATACACCATTAAAGGAGTTGTCACAGATACAAACCATTTGGCATATGGGTATCATAAAGACTTATGGTCCTACTCTAATAGCCAGAACAATGACCCATTGACAAGGAAATACTTAAGTTCTGGTAGATCCATCTCAGCCACGTATTAAATAGTCAACTGTTTATTTGAATCGCCAGGGTGCACTAATACATTTTCCATGTTGTGGCCTCTGCAGGGGAATTGTATGGCCAGCTGGAGCTTCCCCTGTTGATAGCAGCAGGGGTTTGTGAAGCCATATTTGTGGCAATTCAATCCTACTTTTGTGTTCTTTGAATCCATGTCATTTACCACCTCCTTAGGCCCTGCAGTAGACATACAAAATAACAAAATAACGTGGTCATAAAAGGCAGAAAGATCCTAAAATTCCCATATGCTGTTGCGCATATGGGCATGTGTTGGCATCCTCCATTGTATGCATTTTTGCTGGGGATTGCGTTTAGCAACGGATCACATGTTCAGGATTTGCTCCCCCGATTATATATGTGCAACAGCATATGGGGTTTTGAGCATCTTTCTGCCTATTATAACCACGTTTTTTATTTATTTTGTCTGTACACGCATGCCTGGAGGTGTGGCAACTTCAGGTTTGAATGTGCCTTGATTTTTATTTAATGGTAACATTCAGGTGCACCTGTGCAGTCTACGTCACATAAGACTGTTATAGGTGGGACTCGCAGCCTCCTCCCATTGTATGTGTGATTTCACTCTGGAGGCAACTGGGAGTTGTTGGCTGTGTGTCGGACTCTATGTCCCTAGCCATAATTGCTCATATGGCATAGATAGGTTAGTGTTAGGTCCCGTGCCACTTTGAGAGACCTTGACGAGGTGCGGGGGCTCTGGTATGTTCTCTTGATATAAGAATATATTGGCAAAAGTCTAATTTTAATATCAATGTGGGGGTTTAGCCATATATTGTCAATAGGGATGAGCGATTAAACATCCGAAGTCGATTCGCATAAAACCTTGTTCTAATACTGAACAGAGCAGGATCTCCATACAGTACTAGAATGTATTGGAACCGAACCCGAGGAAATTGCTTTTTACAGTACAAATTAATTTATGAAGTTATTGAGCAAAGTCTCATGAGCCAATACATTCTAATACTGTACGGAGCTCCATGTTTCATCCGAAGTCGATTCGCTCATCCCTATTTAGAACCGATCGCCATCATCCAACACTAATCCCCACATTCAATGCATTAGCTCATGCAGCTTGGCCAGAACTACCCAATTTAGTACAAATATTGCTGGACCACTTTAGAAAAATAAAGTGTATTATTCTGGGGTTTTTACCCATACTGGTTTTGGTTCACAATCACTTAGGGAAATCACTGATCAAACACTGACTGTGGGAAAGCGGCCTTATGCCTAAGCTAGACACAAATGCAGTAAGGGTACAGAGGGGAGGTAACCAGTTGGGGGTGTACCTGCACAGACACACTCTATACAATTTTAGGGCTGCCATTTTCAGACTGTGCAGGTACACCCCCCCCCCCCCCCCAATGGTAACACCCCTCTGTACCCTTACTGCAGGCTGCTATCAGTTCATTCATAACTTCTAGCAGTAATAATAAAGGAATGGCACAACATAGAGCCATAAGAATAGATGCTCCAGAATTGTTATTACATGAGGAATGCATGAAGCTATTAAAACAGGCATGTCAGGAGCGGTGAAAGGTCTACCTTAAAGTGGTTATCCGCTGTGGACAACAACTTTTGAGAGAAGGATCTTCTAACAATAAAATGATAATAGGGCGTGCCACTGGTGGGTCCCCCAACAAACAATTGTAATCTAAAGATGAGCCTGGCAGCAATTGTTCAATATCTCTGCAGCACCACAGCAGGAAAAATGAAGCATTACACATTCTCAATTAAAATTAATAGGCCATACATGTAAAGGTGGTCATGATGGGTCCTCCAGAGTAAAATAAATTCTTTCAAGATGCTCTTCGCTCTGGCTAAAAGATAAGGGTTCTAAATTTAGGATCTCTGATTTAACTCATAATCCCCTAATAGAATATTTGAAAATGGGTTTTCCAAACCAGAAAACTTCCTCTAGTACATATACAACAAAAGACCATTTTTCTCAAAACTCACTGCTATAATACGTTACAGTGGGGTTCCCAAACCAAATCTCTCCTATTCCTATATGGGGGGAGTGACAGCAGTAATGGATTTCTTACAATACATTTTTACAATCCTATATTTCCCCTCAGTACAACAGATGTTTAGGAAATAGGAGATTACATGAAGTCTCCCTTTGGGGATATTAATGCGTTCTGAGTAAGGGGATCCACAGCTAAATATGTCAGCATGTATCAGGCAATAGATTGATGAAACAAGGCCTTTTATGAGAACAAAACAATAAAGAACACGCATTGCCAATAAGAAATAATGAGATTTAATTATGACTTCTACACATCAAATGCACCTGAGCATTCATGAACAGCAAAGACCTAGTCAGATTCTTTATTTGTGAGCTGTGTTATAAAATGTAGAATTTCTATGAAATCTGACTACATCGATACATTCCTCATAGACACTGTCATGGTCGGGGTATACAAAGGTTTTCAAGAGCAACATGTCAACGAATAGATAACAAAAATGGAAAGTGGAACAGGAGTTAGTACGTATAGGTGAGTTTGCGCCTTGGCTGCTATTTAGCTCAGTTCCATTTTGGCAGTGACTACACTTTAGCTACAGTGCTTACAGGATGTCTGAGGTAGTCTGAGACACACCCCCTGGCTGATAATTGGTTCAGGCTGCAGCTCTGCCTTCTCGCATTGACTCAAGCTCATCAAAAGCTCAGCAATGCATGAGTGCCTGAAGAAATGATTTCAAGTATAGCGAGGGTGAAATGACTATAAAGTACAGATTAGTACATCACCCCATTGACTCTAATGAGATCCGTCTGGTTTTCAGGTATCCATCACTTTACTGGACAAAATAGTAAAACATGAAATAAAATGGTGGCTCACCCTGTCAGTAACTCTGGAGTGGGTGCTGCAAATATATCCAAAGATGAGGTCAATGCAGGGATATACGTCCATCAGCTGATGTGCGGGTCTCCTATTTAACCAGACGCGTTTCGGGGTCTATATCTGGCCCCTTCCTCAGTGGTAACCAATGAGATTGTTATATGTGACATTCATAAACTACTATTGTAGAAACAATCCAGCCTCTATGTCCCAGGATCTGACAGTCAACACTGGACATTTTATCATTGCTCTATACATACTGAGCCAGTGATTCAGCACAAGCGCACTTTTTCTGTTCATCTTTTTGTTGCTACATGTATTCAACTCAGCACTGCTATATATGATTATTCATTTTTTTACTATTTATTCTATTGGTCTTACATGTCACTTATGTGTATTTTTTTATAATAAATTACTCAGGTGTTTATTCTACCATATTGTCCTACAGATGATGAGTGCTCAGCCTTAATTTATACTTTAGCCTAAAATAGTGAAGCATGCTGTGCTGCTTTGTCCTATTTTTTAGCAGAATCTTTGGCAGAGGCCTCTAGTGGACCCTCCAATGCAGATGTAAGCGGACCCTAAGATAAAGATGATTATTAGGTTATTGCCATATGTATACTAAGGGGAATGAAGCTTAGTAAGAGGGACCTATCCGCAGGATAGGCCATCAATATCAGATCGGTGCCGAAATCTAAACATGAAAGGTGCAGAAGCAGACGGTTCCATACACTGTGTAGTTTCCAGCACCGGTATAATAAAACTCAGCTCCCTTTCATTTGAGATGCAGTATCTTTGTATGGCTATTACTACAAAGATTCCTGCCTCTAGTTCCCTACACTGTATAGTTTCCAGTGCCACGGCAACCAGAAAAAGCTGATCACTGGGGGTACCGACTGTTGGACCCCTGCCAATCTGATATTGATGACCTTTCCTGAAGATAAGTCATTAATATATGTTGCCTGGAGAACCCATTTAAGTTCCAAGAGTAATGTATTGAATAACACTACAAGTATATTTCTCACAAGAAACATTTCTCTCACAAAGTCATAATTTAATAGATTATAAGTCACTATATAATTCAAAACAAACATGTGCGTCAATGCCTAAAATTACCTAAAAATATTAAAAACCTTTACCAGGAGGGGGTTTGTGATAAGACACATCACATAAGTATATTGGAAATGCCATACAGTGCAGAACCCCAAAAAAACTCCTTCTGAGTAAACCATATCAAGCACAACGTAAAGACTGTATATAAAGATTGTACAGTTAAAGGGGTTCTCAGGGAATGACAAGGTAATGTCTTCCAGCAACCCGTACTAGAATGTGACTAGGACGAGTTTTCGGAGGCCTTTATCATACCATTCATAGAGTACCCTTTAAATCAAGGTGCCAAACAGGTTAGGACAATATATTATACAATTGCATTCCCAACCACCACATTACAACCTCAAACATGTTTTATTGTGAAGCTTGAGCACCCTTTGCTTGATACTTTGGACCCCCTGATGCAACAAAGCCTGGGTGCAACTGCTGCATCTGTACCCCCTACAACTACAGTCCTAATATGAGCATTTCCTGCAAGAGTGTTAAGCTAGGGAAGGTACCCCCAGGTTACAACCTCTCAGCTCTGCAACCTGAAAAGAAAATCAGATATTATGGAACCCTCTGAGACTGTTCATATGAATTACAGGTAAAACTAGTTAAGAGCAAAAGGATAACAATGTTTTCAACTTTTGACTTTTAGGCTCCATATCTCACCATCCACTAGAGCTTTGAACGCGGGACTCCCATCACTTTATAGACAATTACCTTGGCTATCTCATACATAAATTGGACTTGCATATGATTAGTTATGCAGATTCTTCCAGCACATCAATAGCGGTATCTCGGACAAGAAAATTGGCAAACTGCATCATGCGACTGCCATGACAGTTGAAAGAATACAAAATGAAGTTCATCCATTCATTCCAAAGCCACGAGGTGGACGTCCAGGTAAAATATTGGCATCAACAAGTCAGCTCATCACAAGGTCTATCAGTTCTGGCGCGAAAAATGCTGCAGTTGAGGTGGCTCGTATGCTTCGTAACAGTGAGATTACAGATGTCCATGCAAACACTGTGCGATGCACATTACACAAGTCTAGAATGGTGGCCCGAAAAAAAGTGAAGAAGTCTCGACTTCAATATCGTCATAAGAAGTGTCGGCTCAAGTTTGCAAAAAAGTACAGTGGACAGTAGAAGATTGGAAATGGGTGATTTGGAGCAATGAGATGAAAGTCAATAGACTGGGCTCTGATGGGTGCAAATGGGTCTGGAAGAAACAAGGGAAAAGAGGGCTAATGGATCGAGAAATTGAAGGAACTGTCAAGTTTAGTGGAGGAAGCCTTATGATATGGGGTTGTTTTCAAGCCAAAGGTGTTTAATACTTGACAATTCACTGACGAGCTGGTGTAAGGTATACGTTCCACCATCAAAATTATATCACTGCAGTACGGAACGCTATAAAGATTAGATAAAACTAATACTTTATTAATTTCAAAAAAAGGGGAAGGGAAAACTACAACCTATATATCAAATTCTAGATGACCAAACCTAACCACAATATCTGAAAACGGATCAAGATGGCATATTAAAACCGCAATATGCGGTACCGCTCAGGTGTGGATAGGGTCACTAGAAAATCCACTACTGGTGCGCTACTAATGGCTGCACTACCAAGCCAACCGGCCGTGGTGAGCTGATACAGCCAAAGGTGTGCACCGTGGCACGAACAAGGTGCTCTGCTCAAAAACCAGCTTTGTGTACCCTGGAATAAATTTAACAAACTAATCCATTGATAAACATCTACCCATAGAGTCCGACCTGCATGAGAACCATGGTTCTCATGCAGGTCGGACCATATGGGTAGATGTTTATCAATGTTTTTTGAGCAGAGCACCTTGTCCGTGCCACGGTGCACACCTTTGGCTGTATCAGCTCACCACGGCCGGTTGGCTTGGTAGTGCAGCCATTAGTAGCGCACCAGTAGTAGATTTTCTAGTGACCCTATCCACACCTGAGCGGTACCGCCTATTGCGGTTTTAATGTGCCATCTTGATCCGTTTTCAGATATTGTGGTTAGGTTTGGTCATCTAGAATTTTATATATAGGTTGTAGTTTTCCCTTCCCCTTTTTTTGAAATTAATAAAGTATTAGTTTTATCTAATCTTCATAGCGTTCCGTACTGCAGTGTTGAATACTTCAGAATCGATCGTGGTCTCAATGCTGAGCTATATGTGAGTATCCTACAAGACGTGTTACTTCATACACTTGAGTACTATGGGTATGAAAAGGACCACATAGTGTTCCAGCAGTACAACAACCTGAAGCATACATCGAGATTGGTGAAGAAATGGTTCAATGACAATAAAGTAGAGGTGCTGGATTGGCCCCCATAGTCCCAAGACCTCAATCGAACACTTGTTGGTAGAGTACAAGAAAAAGTTGTATTCGTACCCAAGTGAGTCGACCAGTATGCACCAAAATTGGGAATGTGTAGAAGAGACCTGGGAACAGATTGAATCTGATTGAGAGCATGCCCATAAGGGTTCAGACAGTGTTGTAAGCCAAAGGTGGATTTACAAAATACTAACCAAACAATAAAATTTAGAATTTTAGGAGCAAAACGGTAACAATGCAGTTACATGCCAAGAATCTGCATAACTATTCATATGGTAAATTTATGTATGAGATAACCAAAATATTGTCTATAAAATGATGGTAGTCTCACGTTCGAAGCTGTAGTGGATGGTGAGATATAGAGCCTGAAATTCAACAGTTCAAAACATTGTTACCCTTTTGCTTGTCAGTGTAATTTCAAACGTACCATTTCCACTAGGAGAGAAACTTAGTTTTCCCTGTTACAAAACTATGACAGTAACTGGATGTGGCATAGATGTAGATTGCTGTCTCTGCAGGCATAAAAAGACTTAAATATCATTCACTTCATAAAACATCTGAGGGCACCAATGGCGCCAGGGGTCAGACCTATAAAGTTTTAAGGTGAATAAATTATACACCAATGTGACTAGAATTCAATACAGTATCTTTATAGAGAAGAGCATCTATATAGTTAAACAAATGAATGGGTTTTATGTATGCCACGGCTGAGCTTTAATGCAAAAAGTTGACTAGAAAAAGTCTGATGTCAAAAAGTTTCTTCTATCATTTCTTTTGTCATGTGCTTGAAAAGGTGACAAATGCAAAGTGACTTCTCTTATATTTCTAAATAGGACCTTTGTTCATCTAAAAATAAGCAAGGACCCTTTAAGAACAATGTGTCCATGCGGAGAAAGCAAGGGTGCTAGATAAACAAGTCGCCAATCACACTCAGCAGTCTCTGAGTGACCGTAAATCCCATTAACATCCGCCGGAGAAGATGGAGCTCAAAGTAACAAAGTGAATCTCCGTCTCTGAGCATCTCCCAGAGATGATTTAATGCCGCCATTTGTGTCGCTAGGCAATTTATCATCCTTGTTGTTTGTATCACGAGTCAAATATAAAAAGTAATGGTAAATTCCAGTCATCTGTAGGCAGAACAGTTTGTACCATGCAAAGATTTCACTTTGTTTTTTTTGTTTTGTTTTTTTATATATCTTTTTATTTCAGTCTCAAAGAAACATATACATTTATACATGAAACACATCAACTTTAACAATAGAAAATATCTAGATTAACCATTAAAGTTGCAAAATTACAGAAGATTTTTAATCCCTTATCACTCCCCTTTATTAAATACCCACCCACCACCCTAAAGGGAAGAGAGAGGGAAGGGGGGGGGGAGGAAATTCTCTAACACATGCCCAGCCCTATAATAACCAATTTTTCCATAATTCATCAAGGTTTTGTGATTTTTTACTATGGCCCTCCATCGCCCGCTCTTCCTTGATCAAGTTATCAATTGCTTTTCTCCACTGAACCGCTGTCGGAGGGTCTTCTTTTACCCATTTCCTAAGTATGAGGAGTCTAGCTTGAAATAATACTTTACTAAGGACTAATCTTATCTTTTTATTTAACTTCAAATGTTCGGTTGCCCCTAATATACAGGTCACTGTATCTTCAGATATTTGAACCTTTAAGATTGAAAATACGGTCTCTGCTATTTCTGTCCAATATCGAAACAATCTGGGGCATCTCCAAAAACAGTGTATTAAGTCTGCTCTATCTCCCCTACATTTTGGGCACTTATCTGAAGTACTCACACCTATTCTGTTCAACATCCACGAGATCTATGTAATCTATGAACTATAAAAAACGGTGAGATCTTGTGTGAGCCCCTATCCGAGACCCTAGCATAACTTCTGAGGGCTTCTTTCCATTTATCTTCCGTAAAAAATGGTAATTCACTCTCCCACTTTTTCCCGGCGAGCATTATGGTCCGTTTACTCTTTGCCTCCATCAAAATCTTATATCTCCATGCAGTTATTCCTCCTCTTTCCCTTCCATTAGTAAATTTGTACAGCTTATCTGATTTTTCCCTTCTATACTTATCCAACTGCTTCACTGTCCATAGCGCATTCCTGAGCTGAAAATATTTGTACATATCCTTTTGAGGGATCCCGAACTCCCTCACCAGTGTATTGAAGTCTTTCAACTTATCCTCCTCAAATATCTGGTCTAGATATTTTATCCCCTTTTTTTCCCAATCTATATAAATCCTAATCGTTTGTAGTTCCTTTAAATGGAAATTTTTCCAAATAGGTGTATAGTGCAAAAAGCCTTTAATCTCCAATCTTTTTTTAATTTCCACCCATATATACTCCAGTGAATTTAATATTCTATTACCTGTATTATTTTTACCCAATGTACCTGATTCCAACACCTCTAAATAGTTCATTCCTCTTTCCACCCCAATCTATTTACTTCCTGCTTACCCACTGAAGCATTTAAACTACCTTTTATGTGACCATATTGTGTTATTAAATAATAAAAAAACCAATTCGGAACCGCTAGTCCTCCCTCTCGCACTGGAAGCTGAAGCACTTCTTTCTTTATCCGCGGAAGTTACTGTCGAGTAACTTAAAAATATTCTGCGGTAATCTCAATGGGGCATTTTGTAGAACACAGAGTATTTTTGGGAGGAAAACCATTTCTATTAGATTTACCCGTCCGTATATTGATATTGGTAATCTTTTCCAAATATGTACCCTGCTTCTAAGTTCTTTTATTAGAGGGAGTACATTTAATTTTTCATAATCTTCTACATTTCCAGAGATTTGTATACCTAAGTATTTGAAAATCTCATGTTTCTCAAGGACATGAACCCTTGCATCTCCCTGTGACTGTCCCTCTCCTAGTAACAACATATGTGATTTCCCCCAATTAATATTTAAACCAGGAAAGAAAAAAAAACGATCAATTATTTCTATTACTCTATTAAACTGATCAGCAGTATTGTGCAAAAACAATAAAATATCTGCATACATTAATAATTTTTCTTCTCCACCCACGTATTGAAACCCTTTAACCACTTCAATCCCGCTAGCTGAAGCCCCCTTAATGACCAGGCCACTTTTTACACTTCTGCACTACACTACTTTCACCGTTTATTGCTCGGTCATGCAACTTACCACCCAAATGAATTTTACCTCCTTTTCTTCTCACTAATGGAGCTTTCATTTGGTGGTATTTCATTGCTGCTGACATTTTTATTTTTTTTGTTATTAATCGAAATGTAACTATTTTTTTTGCCAAAAAATGATGTTTTTCACTTTCAGTTGTAAAATTTTGCAAAAAAAAGCGACATCCATATATAAATTTTTCGCTAAATTTATTGTTCTACATGTCTTTGATAAAAAAAAATGTTTGGGTAAAAAAAAATGGTTTGGGTAAAAGTTATAGCATTTACAAACTATGGTACAAAAATGTGAATTTCCGCTTTTTGAAGCAGCTCTGACTTTCTGAGCACCTGTCATGTTTCCTGAGGTTCTACAATGCCCAGACAGTACAAACACCCCACAAATGACCCCATTTCGGAAAGTAGACACCCTAAGGTATTCACTGATGGGCATAGTGAGTTCATAGAACTTTTTATTTTTTGTCACAAGTTAGCGGAAAATGATGATTTTTTTTTTGTTTTTTCTTGCAAAGTCTCATATTCCACTAACTTGTGACAAAAAATAAAAACTTCCATGAACTCACTTTGCTCATCACAAAATACCTTGGGGTGTCTTCTTTCCAAAATGGGGTCACTTGTGGGGTAGTTATACTGCCCTGGCATTCTAGGGGCCCAGATGTGTGAGAAGAAGTTTGCAATCAAAATCTGTAAAAAATTACCGGTGAAATCCGGTATCGCTGTACTCAGGAGAAGTTGGGGAATGTGATTTGGGGTGTCATTTTACATATACCCATGTTGGGTGAGAGAAATATCTTGGCAAATGACAACTTTTCCCATTTTTTTATACAAAGTTGGCATTTGACCAAGATATTTATCTCACCCAGCATGGGTATATGTAAAATGACACCCCAAAACACATTCCCCAACTTCTCCTGAGTACGGCGATACCACATGTGTGACACTTTTTTGCAGCCTAGATGCGCAAAGCGGCCCAAATTCCTTTTAGGGGGGCATTTTTAGACATTTGAATCCCAGACTTCTTCTCACGCTTTCGGGTCCCTAAAATGCCAGGGCAGTATAAATACCCCACATATGACCCCATTTTGGAAAGAAGACACCCCAAGGTATTCCGTGAGGGGCATGGCGAGTTCCTAGAATTTATATTTTTTTTGGCACAAGTTAGCGGAAATTGTTTTTTTTTTGTATTTTCTCACAAAGTCTCCCTTTCCGCTAACTTGGGACAAAAATTTCAATCTTTCATGGACTCAATATGCCCCTCACGGAATACCTTGGGGTGTCTTCTTTCCGAAATGGGGTCACATGTGGGGTATTTATACTGCCCTGGCATTTTAGGGGCCCTAAAGTGTGAGAAGAAGTCTGGAATATAAATGTCTAAAAAATTTTACGCATTTGGATTCCATGAGGGGTCTGTTGAGTTCATGTGAGATTTTATTTTTTGACACAAGTTAGTGGAATGTGAGACTTAGTAAGGAAAAATAAAATAAAAAAAATTTCCGCTAACTTGGGCCCCAAAAAATGTCTGAATGGAGCCTTACAGGGGGGGATCAATGACAGGGGGGTGATCAGGGAGTCTATATGGGGTGATCACCCCCCTGTCATTGATCACCCCCCTGTAAGGCTCCATTCAGACGTCTGTGTGATTTTTATGGATCCACGGATACATGGATCGGATCCGCAAAACGCATACGGACGTCTGAATGGAGCCTTACAGGGGGGTGATCAATGACAGGGGGGTGATCAGGGAGTCTATATCGGTGATCACCCCCCTGTCATTGATCACCCCCCCTGTAAGGCTCCATTCAGACGTCCGTATGTGTTTTGCGGATCCGATCCATGTATCCGTGGATCCGTAAAAAATCATACGGACCTCTGAATGGAGCCTTACAGGGGGGTGATCAATGACAGGGGGGTGATCAGGAAGTCTATATGGGTGATTACCTCTTGTCATTGATCACCCACCTGTAAGGCTCCATTCAGACGTCCGTATGTGTTTTGCGGATCCGATTTATGTATCAGTGGATCCGTAAAAATCATACGGACGTCTGAATGGAGCCTTACAGGGGGGTGATCAATGACAGGGGGGTGATCAATGACAGGGAAGTGATCAGGAAGTCTACATGCGTGATCACCCCCTTGTCATTGATCACCCACCTGTAAGGCTCCATTCAGACGTCCGTATGTGTTTTGCGGATTCGATCCATGTATCAGTGGATCCTTAAAAATCATACGGACGTCTGAATGGAGCCTTACAGGGGGGTGATCAATGACAGGGGGGTGATCAGGAAGTCTATATGGGGTGATCATGGGTGATCAGGGGTTCATAAGGGGTTAATAAGTGACAGGGGGGTGTAGTGTAGTGTAGTGGTGTTTTCTGGTACTTTACACAGCTACCTGTGTCCTCTGGTGGTCGATCCAAACAAAAGGGACCACCAGAGGACCAGGTAGCAGGTATATTAGACGCTGTTATCAAAACAGCGTCTAATATACCTGTTAGGGGTTAGAAAAATCACATCTCCAGCCTGCCAGCGAACAATCGCCGCTGGCAGGCTGGAGATCCACTCGCTTACCTTCCGATCCTGTGAACGCGCGCGCCTGTGTGCGCGCGTTCACAGGAAATCACGGCTCTCGCGAGATGACGCATGTATGCGTGACTCTGCGCAGAGCTGCCACCTCCGGAACGCGAATCTGCGTTAGGCACTCCGGAGGTGGTTACTCTTGCTGTCATCTTTTATTATACTTGCCAGTGGTTCAATTGCAATAGCGAATAGTAATGGGGAGAGAGGGCATCCCTGCCTAGTGCCACGATGAAGGGCAAATGGCAGGGACAAGCTCCCATCCACCATCCCTCTAGCCCTTGCATTGGAATATATAAGCTGAATCCATCTTATAAATCCCTCCCCTATACCAATCCTTTTTAATACTGCCCATAAATATTCCCATTCAATTCAATCAAATGCCTTTTGGGCGTCTAGTGAAAGTACCGCTTTCTCCCCTTCTTCTAATCTGTTGGCTTCAATATTAAGAAATAACCTTCTTATATTTGAATATGTCGTTCTACCAGGTATAAAACCGGTCTGATCTTCGTTTATTATTACTTTAATAACCTTCGACAGCCTATCAGCCAGGACCTTTGCCAGAATTTTAACGTCCGTGTTTAAGAGAGATATTGGCCTGTATCACCCGGGATCTAGTTGTTCTTTCCCCTTTTTTGGAATTAATGTGATAATTAATGAGAAGATTTCACTTTGTAAACCATTTATAGCTTCACATTTTCATTCCTGAATACATGTGGATAACCAGTTGTGAATTGTAGAATGATGGCAGGAAAAAAAAATCCTTAAGATTAACATTAAAGTATGGAGGACCTGTGTATGTGTACAGGTCATGCAACTAGTGTATTTGCTGCATGAGCCCAGTGTCTTTCATTTATTGCTCAAATATGCTGTGGTGCTGGGCTCCTTCACGCTGGACTCATCTCAGGGACAGAACTCATCTAAGGTTAATTTGCATATCTATCAAATCAGTTTTTTTTACACAATAAAAGCACACAGAGCTACGGGGACTGGATATTGCAGATGTGCTAGCGGCGATCTAGCAGCCCATGTCCTCAACTCTATTCCCAAAATCCAGATGACAGGTTCCCTTTAATTAACTTATTCTAACACAAGGATATCATCCAATACAGCGTACTTTAAAAGTGACGAAAAACTAATTTATAGACCACTATGTGTCTTTTGGTTCTCTTCCCTCCTTATTTCAGTAGAAGTTTAGAAAAAGAGCTGGGCAGGGGAGACCCAAGCAAGTGAATTTACACACAAAAATGAGGGAACCATGGTGACAGTCTCTTTTCAGAATATGTAGAAAAGTGTTTTTTCTTATTTGTTTTTACATTTAATGCCTTTACTCCACTTTTATGGAACAAAAAGTTGTAGATTATGACACATGCCATATTTTCCCACTGGGCATATTTATAATTTAGTTTGTGCCAGAAAAGTGCCGTAAACAAGTCAGTGGCAGCGCAGATGATATCAAGACTGGCACAGAAAGCCAGTCTTGATAAATCTCCCTCTATAATTTGTAAATTTTCATACTTTTCACCATTTTTCAAGATGTATACAAAAAAATTGCGTGTTACTATGTTAGCCATAAAAATCAATGTGATGTTAAGTACTTTAGCACTAAAAAAGATAAAAGTATTATAGTAGTGATACCTTTATTGGTTAACCCAAAAAAATTCTGTTAGCAAATTTTCAGAGCACAGAGGCTCCTTCATCAGGCAGTACACAAATGAATGTTACAGACATTATCAAGATAAGACAATTCAATAAAACTGCAGTTATTGTCACAGATGGGCAGACAATAGGGGTTATGACCTAGGAATAAGAAGGGTAGGAAGGGTGTCCATGTAGTGGGTCATAAATCCAGGTGTTAGATTGAGTCCTCTTTTTAATATGATAAACCATATTTTTTGCCCTATAAGAAGTACCAGCCCATAAGACACCTAGATTTTAGAGGAGGACAATAAGAAAACATATTTTTCATTAGACCTCAATCAGACCTTAGCTCAGACCCCAATAAGACCTCAGATCAGACCCACAATCAGACCTCAGCTCAGACCCCAATGTGAATTACCACCAATCAGACCTCAGATCAGAGCCCAATATAATGAAGACCCCTATTCAGACCTCAGATGAGACCCCAATGGCTCATATCAACCCCCTGCCATATTTCATCACCCTCAGCAATATTTCATTGTCCCCAGCCATGTTTGATCAGCCCCTAGCCATGATTGATCAGCTCCCAGATATGTTTAAGTATCCCCCCGTCATGTTTAAGCAGTCCCCAGCCTCAGATCACAAAATACAAAAAAAAACAATTACCTCTCCTGCCCCAGACGCCGCTTCTCCTCACCTCCAGTGTGCTCTCTCTCTTATTCATGCTCAGGCTTTACTGTGACCTGACGCGCACAGCATGAGGTCACAGAGCGCCAGGAATCAGTCAGGACCAGGAATCAGTGAGTACATAGCCTTCACCACTTCCCGGTCCTCCGATACTAACGAGCGCTTCCAAAATGGAAGAACTTATAAGTATTTGCTCCATAAGATGCACTGACATTTCCCCCTGTACTTTAGAGGGGAAAAAAGTGTGTCTTATGGGGCAAAAAAATGCATGCCATTATTGGAGCATTTTGTGCACTATATAACGTACACCACATTAGAGGATGCACATGATGAACAAATGTCTGTAACAACTTTTACGTTTTCATAGTGCTCATAGCTGGAATAGATTAGATTTTTGGTGTATGGACTACGAAGAGCATCCGCCAATAGACTTTTCATTTTTTGACAGATGTTTCATAGGCCAGCCTTAGTAAATCTGCCCCAGCGTCATTAAAGGGGTTCTCCGGGAATTAAGAAAATTAAAATACTTAAATATTACTTTATTATACATAAATTCCCCAATACTTTTCATTAGTTATAATGGCTCGTTTTGTCCACGCTCACTCTGATATGCCAGACGCGTTTCGAGGTCTTACACCTCTTCCTCAGTGGCCACTGAGGAAGAGGTGTAAGACCTCGAAACGCGTCTGGCATATCAGAGTGAGCGTGGATTCCAAACAACAGACAAAAGAAGTTGGACATCAGCAAGATCGAAAAATACCAGCGATCTAAAAACATCAGCGAGTGGATGCAGTGCCATACGTATCTAAAGGCACAGGACTTCAACATTAAGACATCTATACCTGATTTCCAGTTGGAATATTGTCCAGAGCCACAGCACCATAGCTGCAGCACGGTGCGGGCTTTCTAACATCACCCTAAGGGGTTTCATTGCTGTCTGATCATTAGCCAAACCTCACCCTCCTCTCATGTCTCCTCATCTTCTCCATTCCCACAGAGATTCACCTGTATTTTGGATCATAATTCCTGACAAGCAGAGCAGAGAAGAGGATGAGGCAGCACTAGTCACGGATGTACCAAGACATGTGGACGTCCCAGGGACAGTGAGTGGCAGGAGATCTATGAGATTGGCAACACGAGACTGGCAAATATGAATGTATTACTGTACTGCGGCGGCGGTACAAAGCACTTGGCGTCATAGCAACCAATGACGCCCGGCGCTCCTGCACTAAGCAGGATGCCAGCCCGGTATCTCACGGACCGTGTTCCACGGACGTGTTAATGAAACCTTACTGCCCGTGATCCTTACCCTCTTCCTTTGAAGTTGGCTTTTGAGGAATGGCATCATTGGTTGGAAGGGGCAATTCATCCGATCACGGTGTTCACTGATCACAAAAACCTGGCTTACCTGGAGTCGGCTAAACGACTGAACCCGAGGCAGGCCAGATGGTCTTTGTTTTTCACCAGATTCAATTTCACTGTCACCTATCGTCCTGGGGTTAAGAACATCAAGGCAGATGCCTTGCCACGTAGTTTTCCTGGAGGTGGTGATTTTGAAAATCCGAGTCTTATACTGTCGGAAGGGGTGGTGATATCCGCTCTTTACCCTGACCTAGAGGTGAAGGTATTAGAGGCCCAGGGAGACTCACCGGATTCTTGTCCCTCTGGGAAACTCTGCCATCAGAATTGCGTCACAAGGTGTTTGAGGAACATCACTGTATGGTTCTTACGGGACACCCTTGAAGCAGATTCACTGCCAACCTCGTCTCTCGTAGATTCTGGTGGCCAGGGTTGCATAAGTGTCACGGATGGTGTTGCAGAAAACTAGAAGTCACAAATATAGATCCGACTGACTTGATCCCAAACTAAGGAACAAATGGGTGAGCCCTATAAAAGCCCTAGAGCTCTCCCTGACTGTTCAGCCCATGCAAAGATCTTTATGATAGAAAGATGCATGTCCTCGTACCTAGACTGTGTGACACCTGAAAACCCTACAATAGTGAGGGGACACGACCACCGGCTCCCTGCACTTAATATGGAGGGAGTCAGTGTCACCTAGAATCAAGCCAACAGGAAAACACAAATAAAGGAAAATATAGCAGTGAGCACAATCCAGGAAGTTGTATAAACCACAAAGTGATGCAGTATGGGAGAGGATATAAAGGGATGCAATCAGTGAAACTAGATGACAGCTGAGAGAGGGAAACGAGATGACAAAACGAAACCAAAACAAAAGAACCCACCATGACATCTCCAAGAGCTAATTGGAGTGAGGTGGCAGCCAACTGAAGTCCAATCAATGAGATGAGATTGGAGGTGTTGGTTACAGCTGCCCTGCCCTATAAAAAACACACACCAGTTCTGGGTTTGCTTTTCACAAGAAGCATTGCCTGATGTGAATGATGCCTCGCACAAAAGAGCTCTCAGAAGACCTACAATTAAGAATTGCTGACTTGCATAAAGCTGGAAAGGGTTATAAAAGTATCTCCAAAAGCCTTGCTGTTCATCAGTCCACGGTAAGACAAATTGTCTATAAATGGAGAAAGTTCAGCACTGCTGCTACTCTCCCTAGGAGTGGCCGTCCTGTAAAGATGACTGCAATACCTGGATGTTCCTCAGCAGTACTGGCAAAATATTCTGTGGACAGATGAAGCCAAAGCTGAGTTGTTTGGAAGAAACACACAATACTATGTGTGGAGAAAAAGAGGCACAGCACACCAACATCAAAACCTCTTCCCAACTGTGAAGTATGGTGGTGGTGGCATCATTGTTTTGGGCTGCTTTGCTGCGTCAGGGCCTGGGCGGATTGCTATCATCTAAGGAAAAATGAATTCCCAAGTTTATCAAGACATTTTGCAGGAGAATATAAGGCCATCTGTCCACCAGCTGAAGCTCAACAAAAGATAGGTGTTGCCACAGGACAACGACTCAAAGCATAGAAGTAAATCAACAACGAATGGCTAAAACAGAAGAAAATACGCCTTCTGGAGTGGCCCGGTCAGAGTCCTGACCTCAACCCGATTGAGATGCTGGGGCATGACCTCAAGAAACCGATTCACACCAGACATCCCAAGAATATTGCTAAACTGAAACAGTTCTGTAAAGAGGAATGGTCAAGAATTACTCCTGACCGTTGTGCACATCTGATCTGCAACTACAGGAAACGTTTTGTTGAAGTTATTGGAGGTTCAACCAGTTAATAAATCCAAGGGTTCACATACTTTTTCCACCTGATTTGTAAAGATTTACATGATGTGTTCAATAAAAACATGGTAACATTGTGATTGTCTATTGTTGTGACTTAAATGAAGATCAGATCACATTTTATGACCAATTTGTGCAGAAATCCATATCATTCCAAAGGGTTCACATACTTTTTCTTGCAACTGTATTCGGCCTTTCGGATCTCTGCTTCCGTTGCCCATCCTGTCCAGACCATGGACTCACATATCCATGGATTTTATCACTGATCTACCTAATTCTTCAGGAAAGACAGTTATTCTGGTGGTAGTTGATCTCTTTAGTAAAATAGCGCACTTTATAGCATTGCCAGGCCTACCTAATGCTAAAACACTTGCACAAGTGTTTGTTGACAACATTGTGAAACTCCATGGCCTTCCCTCTGACGTAGTTTCGGATCGTGGGACTCAGTTTGTTTCCAGATCCTGGAAGGCGTTCTATACTCGACTGGGGGTACAACTGTCCTGTTCTTCATCTTTTTATCCTCAGTCGAACAGACAGACAGAGCCCGCTAATCAGAGTCTGAAGACTTACTTGAGATGTTTTGTCTCTGAGAACCATGTGGAGTGATCTTTGTTTTTGTCTTTGGCCGAGTTTGCCATAAATAATCGTAGAAAGGAGTCCACTAGGAAGTCGCCATTTTTTAGGCATATGCGTTTCACCCGCAGTTTGGCAAATTTTCCGGTTCGGATACTTCTGGTCATCAATCATTGTTAGCTATATGGTGGAAAATTCAAGATAACTTGATGAATATAGGCAACAAGTATAAACGTGTGGCTGACAGTAAACGTATGAATGGTCCGGACCTAAGAGTGGGTGATTGTGTGTGGCTGTCCACAAGAAACATTAAGTTGAAGGTAACTTGGGTCCAAGGTTTATTGGTCCATATAAGATCACTGCCATTATTAATCCTGTAGCTTATCGTCTTGAACTTCCTCAGGCTCTGAAAATTCATAATGTGTTTCATAAATCTTTGTTCAAGAGATATGTTGAACCTTTGGAGCAGTCTTCCTTGCCACACGCTCCTGTCATGGTGAACGGTAGTTTGGAATTTCAGATCGCCAAGATAATTGACTCTCGAGTTCTCCGTAGATCTCTTCAGTATCTTATTCACTGGAAGGGTTATGGACAAGAGGGGAGGATGTGGGTAACGGCATGTAAAGTGAATGCCAGTTATTTGGTGAAAGCTTTCACAGATCTCACCTAGATAAGGTCGGTCCATACGGATGTTCCAGCGACAGTGAGTGGCCGGAGATCTGTGAGACTGGAACCACATGGTTTGATCTGACAAGTTTTCCTTGTGGATCAATAGGTGTCTGTGTTGTGTCTGGTAATTGCCACACCCCTTGCCTCCATTTGTTGCTTATGTGGTAATTTAACCTTTCTTATTTATAGTTGCTTCTCCCACTATGCTGTGCGGTTTATAGCTTTTGTGCCTGTGAATTGTTTGTGGTTAGATCTCGGCTGAGTTCCTGGTGCCTCCATAGCCTCTTTGAAGTTAAGTCTTTCCTTTCCCTTTTGTATTTTGTTTGGGTCCTGTGTGTTGCATTTCCCTATTGTTTGTATTAGGCCTGAAGTAGACTCCTGTTTGTCCCTCCTTTTGAAGGAACGGGTAGTCTCGTCCCTGCCATTAGTACCAGGGTCCTATAGGGCTAGATAGGACTCTAGGTATTCCTGCGTATGAACTCACCTACCTTTGGGCTCTGTTCATACTGGTAGTCAGTCAGGATTTTGGTTAGCGTTTTCACTAGGAGGTGTCCATCTTCCTTCCCTAGTTCTCAGGCCTAATTACCTGTTTTCCCCATTCCTTCCTATGCTTGGTGTGGTGTTTTCCTCCCACACCGAAGCGTGACAGCACTATGGCTCATTGTGGTGAAGTAACTTGTCCTCCTGTGTGATTAGGAAAGGTTTTGTGTGTACTGATAGGATGGTGGCCATTATATTTTTCCTAATGATTGTTCCCTATACAAAACAAGCCATTCTAAGTAATAAAAGGTATTTGTGAATATCTTTATTATGAAATAATATTTAAGTATTTTCATTTTTTTAAATTCCTGGAGAACCCCTTTAAGGGACTGTCTGATTTAGCAAATTTTTAAACACCATATTAGGAAATTGTAAGCCAATAGTGAGAGACTTGTTTCTGTCCCCCCCCCCCCCCCCCTCTATTAGCCAGAGATAAGAGAGGTTACTGCTATGAACTACAGAGCACTGTAGGCTAATCTCATTAGAGTTCAGTAGGAAAGCTTTTGTACCTAGATTGACATTTTTTATAAATATAAGCTTTACAAATATATTTATTGTTGCATATGAATAGAGTTGAATGCATATCAGTTTAGAGAATGGGCAGATGACTTTGTTCAGCTCTGCAGGGTAGTTAACTAGTGATTATTTTTAGACCAGACACATCGTGAATACGGTTGTGTACTGGAAAATCTACAGGAATAGGACCACTTCCAGTGTGCAAAATACTCTATGTTATCAGGCAAGCATGAAAGTGAAGTTAAAGGGGTCAACCCTGGCACATGGTTCATGTTATGCTCTTGCACAAGGAAAGAGAAAGATACAGTATATGTAGCCACAAATTAAGGATGGCTCACCTTCGTGGGCAATTTTTTTTTTATTGCATTTTACTCATTAGGGGCTAAAATCATTTTTTCAATTGGTCTTTAATAAAAATATTGAGTTGTTCTGTCATAAAGGGTTAACTGTTTTCTAGCTCTATTCATCCTATTTTCACTTGGTGCCAGTTATCTAATAATCCTTATCTCTAATCTACTAAGAGTTCATAAACACTTATTTAAGCCACGTTCTTAACAGTAAGATAAGGATTAAGCTTTGATGAGTGTTTATAAGTTCTGAGAGCAGAGATAAGGAGTCCTTCAGCTAGCTGTCTGATGGAGCCGAGAGAAAATTCAGATTTTGCTAGTAGAGCATTTCAGCTTTGTATAGAAAAAGAGACTTCATATTTTTAATAAAGACCAAATAAAAAAAAGTTTTTTAGCTCATAATGAGTACAAAGCACTAATATAAAATAAATTCTACCGAATATGTACATATCCTTTAAATGCCTTATGGAAAACTTTAAGGTATTATGGTCTCTTTCAACCCCAATTTCTATGTACACATAGCAGAGGAAGCAGGGCCAAACTGAACATTAGGACAATATGGCAACAGCCTGGGTTTAATGGTCATATGGGGCTGACAACTCCTTACAGCATTCACAAGATTTGTGTACAGGGTGTTCAAGAGGAATGCAAATTATAATTACTCTATTAGTATGGTGCCCATATATTTTAGAGTACATCCACACAAGATAGAAAATATTATTTTCAGATTTCTCTACAAATTCTGGATGCACCAAAATTTGTCTGTTTTACATGTCAATTTAGGCATAGATTTTACCCTATGCATTGCAAAGGGTGAAACATAGTTTACATAGTTTACATAGCAATATAGTTTATAAGGCTGAAAAATAGACATCTGTCCATCGAGTTCAGCCTGTTAGGCTACATTCACACGTCAGTATTTTTCTATATCCCGAATTTCGGTCCGTTTTTTGCGGATCCGTTGTTCCTGAAAATGTTTCCGTATGTTATCCGTATGTCATCCGTTTTTTGCGGATCCGCAAAAAACGGAAACATGTATAAATTTCAATAAGCAAATAAAGTTGTTTGGATTTCTTTGAAAAAAAATTGAAAAAAAAAAGTTTCTGTTTGCAGGATTTAATTTCCAGGAACGGAATCCGCATAAAACGGATGACATACGTAATGACATACGAATGTCTTCCGTTTTTTGCGGATCCATAGACTTTGTATTGTACCAGGATCCGATTTTTGCGGAAAAGAATAGGACATGTTTTATATTTTTTCGGACATGCGGAACAGAACAACGGAAACGGACAGCACACATTGTGCTGTCCGATTTTTTTCAGGACCCATTGAAAATGAATGGGTCCAGATCTGGTCCAGATCTGTTCCGCAAAAAAACGGAACAGATCAGGAAAGAAAAAACGGACGTGTGAATGGACCCTTAGGCTGAGTTCACACGGGCGAGATTGACGCGCGGGTGCAATGCGGGAGGTGAACGCATTGCACCCGTACGGAATCCAGACCCATTCATTTCTATGGGGCTGTGCACATGAGCTGTGATTTTCACGCATCACTTATGCGTTGCGTTATAACATGGTTATAAGGGAAAATAATAGCATTCTTAATACAGAATGCATAGTAGGTGGTCAATTGAGGGTTAAAAAAAAATTATTAACTCACCTTCTCCTCTTGATCGCTCAGCTGCCGGTCTCTTCTTACTTCTTTAATGATGAGCTGCCGGCTAAATGACCTGCGGTGATGTCAGATCACATGCTCCAATCACATGATCCATTACCGTGGTGATGGAGCATGTGATCTGACGCCATTTAGCCGGCAGCTCATCATTAAATAAGTAAGAAGAGACAGGCAGCTACGCGATCAAGAGGAGAAGGTGAGTTAAAAGAAAAAAAATTTAACCCTCAATTGACCACCTACTATGCATTCTGCATTAAGAATACTATTATTTTCCCTTATAACCATGTTATAAGGGAAAATAATAACATCTACACAACACCGAATCCAAACCTGAACTTCTGTGAAGAAGTTCGGGTCTGGGTACCACAGTCGGTTTTTTATCACGCGCGTGCAACATCGGAACGCAATTGCAGTCAAAACTGACTGCAATTGCGTACCTACTCGCGCGGGTTTGCCGCAATACACCGTGACGCATCTGGACCTAATCCGGACAAGCTTGTGTGAATTCAGCCTTATCCTGCAAGTTGATCAAGAGGAAGGCAAAAAAAAATGTGAGTTAGAAGCCAATTTTCCTCACTTTAGGGAAAAAAATCCTCCCCGACTCCAATGAGGCAATTAGAACAACTTCTTGGATCAACAATAGTGATGAGCGGGAGGTGCCATATTCGATTTTGCGATATTTCGCAAATATTCGATTGAATATTTGTCTTATATTCGTCTAAATCAAATATTCGGCATTATGCTATTTATCGCGAATAATATGCAAATTAATTATTCGTGTATTGTGATTTTGTGTATTTTACGAATATTCACCATATATTCTTGTTTTAGAATATGACGAATATTCTAAAAAACTAAGTTATAGCAATATAGCGAATTTTCGTAAAATACACATATAGACTGCAATTTCACTAATGTAGTGCTATAATCTTTTTTTTTGTCTCTTTCTGAATCAGAAAGAGACAAAAAAAATTGACAAAAAAAAAGATTATAGCACTACATTAGTGAAATTGCAGTCTATACAGGGAGTGCAGAATAATTAGGCAAGTTGTATTTTTGAGGATTCATTTTATTATTGAACAACAACCATGTTCTCAATGAACCCAAAAAACTCATTAATATCAAAGCTGAATATTTTTGGAAGTAGTTTTTAGTTTTAGCTATTTTAGGGGGATATCTGTGTGTGCAGGTGACTATTACTGTGCATAATTATTAGGCAACTTAACAAAAAACAAATACATACCCATTTCAATTATTTATTTTTACCAGTGAAACCAATATAACATCTCAACATTCACAAATATACATTTCTGACATTCAAAAACAAAACAAAAACAAATCAGTGACCAATATAGCCACCTTTCTTTGCAAGGACACTCAAAAGCCTGCCATCCATGGATTCTGTCAGTGTTTTGATTTTCTTCTTTTATACCCTTTCTTGCCAGCCACATTGTGGAGTACTTGGACGCGTGTGATGGAGCATTGTCCTGCATGAAAATCATGTTTTTCTTACCTTGCAGACTTCTTCCTGTACCACTGCTTGAAGAAGGTGTCTTCCAGAAACTGGCAGTAGGACGGGAGTTGAGCTTGACTCCATCCTCAACCCAAAAAGGCACCACAAGCTCATCTTTGATGATACCAGCCCAAACCAGTACTCCACCTCCACCTTGCTGGCGTCTGAGTCGGACTGGAGTTCTCTGCCCTTTACCAATCCAGCCATCTGGCCCATCAAGACTCACTCTCATTTCATCAGTCCATAAAACCTTAGAAAAATCAGTCTTGAGATATTTCTTGGCCCAGTCTTGACGTTTCAGCTTGTGTGTCTTGTTCAGTGGTGGTCGTCTTTCAGCCTTTCTTGCCTTGGCCATGTCTCTGAGTATTGCACACCTTGTGCTTTTGGGCACTCCAGTGATGTTGCAGCTCTGAAATATGGCCAAACTGGTGGCAAGTGGCATCTTGGCAGCTGCACGCTTGACTTTTCTCAGTTCATGGGCAGTTATTTTGCGCCTTGGTTTTTCCACACGCTTCTTGTGACCCTGTTGACTATTTTGAATGAAACGCTTGATTTTTCGATGATCACGCTTCAGAAGCTTTGCAATTTTAAGAGTGCTGCATCCCTCTGCAAGATATCTCACTATTTTTGACTTTTCTGAGCCTGTCAAGTCCTTCTTTTGACCCATTTTGCCAAAGGAAAGGAAGTTGCCTAATAATTATGCACACCTAATATAGGGTGTTGATGTCATTAGACCACACCCCTTCTCATTACAGAGATGCACATCACCTAATATGCTTAATTGGTAGTAGGCTTTCGAGTCTATACAGCTTTGAGTAAGACAACATGCATAAAGAGGATGATGTGGTCAAAATACTCATTTGCCTAATAATTCTGCACTCCCTGTATGTGTATTTTACGAATATTCGCTA
Source organism: Bufo gargarizans (assembly GCF_014858855.1). Lineage (NCBI taxonomy): Eukaryota > Metazoa > Chordata > Amphibia > Anura > Bufonidae > Bufo > Bufo gargarizans. The sequence goes on along the minus strand of NC_058081.1, from coordinate 507,670,817 downwards.
TGTTGCTAAATATTCGTCTTACAATATGAAGAATATTTAAAAAAACGAATATATAGCACTATATCACATATATTCATTTTTTTGAATATTCATTTTTTCCCCCCAAATAGTACAGTTATTGCCCTTCGGCATACACCTCCCCGACATGCGTCCCAGTCACCATGGGAACGCCTGGTGTTTGGAATATACCATCGGATCTGAGTTTTCACGATCTAACTCAGATCTGATGGTATATTCTAACCACCAGGCGTTCCCATGGTGATGGGGACGCTTGAAGTTGGAATATACCGCCAGGGCGATGTGATCCGCGCAATTAACCGCTCAAGTGCGGGTTAATTGTGCTGATCACACCGCCCTGTGCGCCCTCCCACTTAGTATTAAAATCAATGGTGGCCAGTGCGCCCTAACCCCCCCATCCCAGTATTAAAATAATTGGTGGCTAGTGCGCCCTAACCCCCCCTCCCCCCAGTATTAAAATCATTGGTGGCAGTGGCCACAGGGTCCCCCTTCCCCTCCTGGCAGTGGCCACAGGGTCCTCCTCCCCCCCCTGGCAGTGGCCATAGGGTCCCCCTTCCCCCCCATCATTGGTGGCAGAAGGCAGTTCCGATCGAGTCCCAGCGTAATGGCGGGCTTTGATCGGTTACCATGGCAGCCAGGATGCTACTGAAGTCCTGGCTGCCATGGTTAGTTAATCACTCAGCAGCCATTACTTAACTGCGGGGCTCTCCTCCTTCTGAGGCGCCTTGCTGAAGGCATATGCGGTGCATAGACCTGTGAGTTCTCAGAAGGAGGAGCTGATGCTGCTGAGTGAAAGTGCCTGCTGCCACCAATGACGGGGGGGGAAGGGGGACCCTGTGGCCACTGAAACCAATGATTTTAATACTGGGGGAGGGGGGAAGGAACGCACTGGCCACCAATTATTTTAATACTGGGGAGGGGGGGCGCACTGACTACCAATTATTTTAATACTGGGGAGGTGGGGAGGAGGGCGCACAGGGGTTAATTGCGCGGATCACAGCGCCGTGGCGGTATATTCTAACTTCAAGCGTCCCCATCACCATGGGAACGCCTGGTGGTTAGAATATACCATCGGATCTGAGTTAGATCGTGAAAACTCAGATCCTATGGTATATTCTAACCACCAGGCGTTCCCATAGTGACAGGGATGCTTGTCAGGGAGGAGTATGCCTAAGGGCAATAACTGTACTAATTGGGGGGGGGGGGAAAAAGAATATTCTATAAAACGAATATATGTGATATAGTGCTATATATTCGTTTTATTGAATATTCGTCATTTTTTACCATCTAAACTCTTGATTCCTCCCCGCTTCTTGCTTGTAGGCCAATGAGTTATTGGTGCACAAGCATTTTAAGCAGGAAGGAATCATGTGTTCGAATATTCGATATAACGAATATATAGCACTATATTTGCAATATTCGCAAATTTTCGAACTTGCAATATTCACGATTAATATTCGCTATGCGAATATTCGCGCTCAACACTAATCAACAACTCTTCTCTAGTAACTATAACCTGTAATATTACACTCCAGAAATACATCAATTATTTTATTGTACTCACCATCACCACCTCCTCAGGCAGAGAGTTCCATAGTCTCACTGCTCTTACCGTAAAGAATCCTCTTCTATGTTTGTGTACAAAACTTATTTTCTCCAGATGCAGAGGATGTCCCGTCGTCACAGTCCTGGGGATAAATAGCTGATGGGATAGATCTCTGTACTGACCCCTGATATATTTATACATAGTTATTAGATCTGCCCTCAGTCGACTTTTTTCTAAACTGAATAACCCTAATTTGAATAACCTTTCTAGGTACTGTAGTCGCCCCATTCCAGTTATTACTTTAGTTGCCCTCCTCTGGACCCTCTCCAGCTCTGCTATGTCTGCCTTGTTCACAGGATCCCAGAAATGTACACAGTACTCTATGTGTGGTCTGACCAGTGATTTGTAAAGTGGCAGGACTATGTTCTCATCACGGGCATCTATGCACCTTTTGGTGCAACCCATTATCTTATTTGCCTTGGCAGCAGCTGCCTGACACTGGTTTCTACAGCTTAGTTTTCTGTTCACTAACTGCTGTAAAAGTACACAGAAAGTACTGCCAGGCTGTAAATTTAAAATCCACACCACATGTCAATTTACTTGCAGATATTCTTCATACACTTTGCTGCTACTATAATATGCTGTGGGTTTTTAACCCGAATTACATAAAATCTCCAGCATTTTCACAAACATATTACGTCTAAATAACATACCCTTAAAGGCTCTGTAAACCTTTGGGGGAATTTCTATTATTGCAATGTACTTATTTTGAGCTAAAAATAATTTTCCAATTGGTTTTTATTAAAAATATTGAGTCCTTTTTTGTGTACAGAGCTGAGATGCTATAATAGCAGCCTGTGGACTCCTTGGGGAGTTGGCAGGCTTCTTATCTCTGCTCTCTGACATTCTAAACACTCATAATAGCTCAGTTCTTATCTTACTGATACAAATGTGACAGCAGTTAGAAAAACAGTTAACCCTTTGTGACAGAATGACTCAATATTTTAAATAAAGGCCAATTGAAAATATGATTTTTAGCCAAAAATGAGTGAAATGGAATCATAAACAAAAATTACCTCCAAAGGTGTACATAGCCCTTAATTCACACAGAAGCAGCTAAAGTCCTTAAAGTAGATATTTTTCAAAAACAGCACCTGGATCTGAATACTTTTGTGATTGCATGTAATTAATTTTTTTTTATAGCTATTGAGTTGTTTAATAAAATGTATTTGTATAGCACCACCTGCTGTTTGTTCTTTTCCTTATTTCTCTGTTCACCTCAGTGGCATTGCTAAGGTGGCCACACATGCTTAGTGTTAGCCCAGCAGCCTGTGTCGGCCTATCAGCAAGCACGGGCGCCGGACTCCCTCTTTTCCCTCCTGCCGCCCAGCTGACAAACACGGGCAGCAACTAACTTAACTCTGCTACATATGTTCCATGCCAGAGTTTCCTTCCTGCTGGAGACTTGCATTAGTGTTGAAGCTTGCATGGGTGTGTCTCTCTTCACCTAAGAGGCAACACACACACGCCCTCTGTCTCAGCAGCCTATGGCTGGATTGCAGCACGTATTTAAAGGCACTTCCTACTACAGGAAGTTGCCTGAGCAACCTCAGTGTCTAGCCTCTGTGCAAAAGTGTTTATCTTGTCTGCCTTCCTGCGTACCGAATCATGCTATTGTACTCCTGGACTTTGCTTTCTGCCGCCTGCCTCTGACCTCTGACTTTGTTTATGGACTTTGCCTGTTTGCCGCCTGCCCATGACCTTCGATCTTGTTTGCTGACTTTGCTTGATTGCCGCCTGTCCTGACCCGTACCTCCAGGCCTCGTACGTCCCCTTGTTGCTTGCACCGAGTACTCTGACCCCCTGGTTAGCTGCCACTGACTTGGGGACTACTCTGGAGTTGCACCTGGCAGCTACCCTACAGCACAAGCCTATCCCCACCATCAGGGGCTCTAGTGAATACCAGGTAGCTGCTTAGTTACGCCCCTCCGGAGTATACCCAGTAAGTGGCGCAGTGGGTCCACACCCGCTTGCATAACACTTAGTTCTATCCATCAACTGTTTAATGTCACAATCTTAGGCCTCCTGCACATGAAAGTGTGCGCCCCGTGGCGGCGCTGCAATGCAATGCACGAACACCGACCGTGGAGCAGCCGCAGCGGATCGCAGACCCATTCACTTTAATGTGTCCGCGATCCGCGTGTTCTGCAAAAAGGACATGTTCTATCTTTTTGCGTAATGGAAGTACGGGATGAAACCCCACAGAAGCACTCCGTAGTCCTTCCGTAGGGTTCCGTTCCGTACCATTCCACATCTCCAGATTTGCGGACCTATTGAAGTGAATGGTTACGCATCTGTGATGCGAAATGCCCAAGAAATGGCGCCCATGTATTGCAGATCCGCAAATGTGGTCCACAATATGGCAACGGGCAGCACAAGTTCGTGTGCAGGAGGCCTTACTGGGACGAATGCTGCAGCTTACAGCCCCGCCTGAGGTCAACTACGTTGAGCCAACGAGATACGGTCTCACAGGCCCCTCCTGTCCACACAGGCACACATCATGGACTGAGATACAAGGACAGCACAAGATTAAATTATATATTTCATTTCCTTATGGGCGCACTAGACAATACAAGATATACACAGAGAATATATACAGTGGTCAGATGTGCAAATACAGGTGGTATGATACCACAGAGTTAAACAGAGCAAGAATCAGTTACCAGGTGGATGAGTAGTCCTTTGGGTTATGATGAATTCTGGGTTGCTGCAATCCTTGGCTGTAGTCACCTGGGGGCAGTGATGTCAGCAGTTTGTCCACGGTCTCTCCAAACACATTACTCGATGTGACCCCCTTCAGAGAATGACTCTGGCCTGCATGGGCCTTTTCACCTGTAGTCGTCACTCCTCTCCCTCCCCTCTGGGAAGAGTACACCCTCCCTTTCTTGTCCTGGTAGCCAAAGACCCATAAAACCCATCATGGCCCATAGCTCCAGTAAGGTTACAGGGAGATGGTCCTTGGACCAACGGATCCGCCAGGGTTCCGGCTACAGGTGGAGACCAAACATGGCGCCATTATTAGGTTCCTGATGGAAGATCTCTATATTTCCCTTCCTGGCATCCTACACCCAAACTACAACCAGTAGCACGTCCGTCTTAGCCCCAGGATCGTCGATATGTAACTGGTTTATGCCTGTGATGGACAGGCAATTCATAATTCCTTATGAACCCCCAGTTCCATGATGTCTGATGGATCCTTTTGTTCTGATGACCATCAGCATTCATCCTGCCAGAGAGGCTTGAGTTGCCATTGTGGCTGAGGGAGGTGTGAACTGCAAACATGCGGTCTGCTTTGAAGCCAGGCCCCCTGTGGAGCTTGCTCCCCTTGCTAGTTGACAGCAAATGGTTGGAATTAGATCATAATTCCACATTCCTCACACTTACCTGTCTGGATTCCAGCAGCAAGATCTCCATCTTCAGCACAACCTCATCAGGAAAGACATACTGTTAAGCCACGCAGGGGTTAGCAAAAGCATGCAATGCTCTTTCTCTCCACAGTGGGCGTGTGCTGGAGAAGACTGTCAGTGGGATGATTGCTCAACTGCTCTATTCCTGTGTGCTAGTGTTCTGACTAATAGAGCGCACAGTCATGCGCTATCAGGTTCTGATCCTGGGACTAGGTGCTCTATTTAAACCCCTTCCTGGCCATTAGTGAGGAGCGAAGCAGGCTTTGGATCCTAGAACTGAAGTCGATTCGCTCAAAACTTCGGTTTAATGCTGCATGGAGATCCGTCTCCGTACAGCATTCAAATGTACAACTCAAGGCAAAGTCAGTTATCCCTGAAGTCAGTGAATAACTTCAGTATTTGATTTTTAAACTGGAAATCAATTTTACAACTTGGATCTGAACTTGGCTTCAAGTTTTAAAGTGGTTTTCCAGTTTATAAATCAATAATAACTCGTCGGAGGCCATCGTTTTAATGCTGCACAGAGACGGGTCTCAATACAGCATTAAATCGAAGCTCGCTTCCCTCATCCTTACTGGCTATATACCAGTGCCAGTGATTGTCTTGTTTAGGCTCACTATCTAGGTTCCCGGTTCTTGGATTCACTTAGATTTGCTTGTGCTTTTGACTTCGGCTTGTCTTTTGACCACCCTCTGTCTCACATGATTTGTACTGTGCACCACATCTGATATTTTATCTTGGCTTGGCTTTTGACTACTCTCTACTCTACTAATTTTTATACTGTGCTGTCTGCCTGGTTCTGACCCATTTTCGTACAAATATCCATTTGTGTTGTTTTTGTCTCTTGGTGTTTGTCTGTCTCTGCACCTTAGCAGCATAGGGACAGTCGACCAGTTGCAGTCTGGCTACCTAGGGCCTTAAAGGGAATCTGTCACCTATTTTGAGCATATAAAACTGTTAACATAGCAATGTGCAATAAAGTACCTTCATTCCAGCAAGGGTCTTCTTTCTTTTATTCAATTTTTCATTTAAATGAAAAAGCGATTTTTCTGATATGTTAATGAAGTCTCAAGGTGCCCAGAGGGGTGTTATTACTCTGCTCTAGTGCCCAGTAACGTCCCCCTGCAGTGCCCAGCCTGCCTTTCTTCCAAGCCCAGCACGCCTCCTAAGAAATACATTTACTCCCACATCCTTGCCGAACGGCACCGCCTCCTCCACTAGGTCATGTAATTTATTCACCCCACCATCCTTGCGTCATCCTTTCTTGGCCTCCGAAATCCCGCGCAGCCGCAGTATCGCTGACTGCCTGCACCTGTATGATACTCTGGCTCCTGAGTCAACAGCGCTCTGATTACGTCACTGGGCTCGGCGTATGCCTAGTGACACCATTGAGGCTGTTGCACTCAGGACCAGGAGTATCGTACAGGCGCAGGCAGTCAGCGATACTGCGGCTGCGCAGGATTTCGGAGGCCAAGAAAGGATGACGCAAGGATGGTGGGGTGAATAAATTACATGACCTAGTGGAGGGGGCGTCGCTGTTCGGCAAGGATGTGGGAGTACATTTATTTCTTAGGAGGCGTGCTGGGCTTGGAAGAAAGGTGGGCTGGGCACTGCAGGGGGGCTTTACTTGGCACTAGAGCAGAGTAATAACGCTCCTATGGGCACCTTGAGGCTTAATTAGCATATCAAAAAAATCGCTTTTTCATCTAGATGAAAATTTAATAAAAGAAAGAAGACCCTTGCTGGAATGAAGGTACTTTAATGCACATTGATTGCTATGTTAACAGTTTTATATGCTCAAAATAGGTGACAGATTTCCTTTAACTACAAGTAGGTAGGGAAATTGGGCTGGATTCAGGTTAGTGCTCACTGTCCGTATTTGTCCCTATCTACAAGTATTACTTGTACTGTCAGGAGCTGTAACAGGGAAAGAGTTGCAACAGAGAGGACATGCCACCTGAGCTGCGAGCTTTACATAAATCTAGCAGAGCAATTGGATGATTGAATGGTGAGCTCTCGATCCACGTGAGTTACAGAGCTGGTTCTAGCTTTGTTAGAAAGAGATTGTCATTTACATATGGTGTCTGATTTTCATTTTTTTACATTAATCATGAGATAATCTCTTTAAAATTCAGTTTAATAGCAGTTAAATTATTCCTAATCTCTTAGATGCAGAAAGGGAATTTTTGAGAATTTCTAAAAAGTTGCCGATTGATGAATTCTGCTTAAGAGGCCAACCATGCCCACTTTCCCTACCACTTTTCAAAACTGGAGTCAGAGTATTGTAAAAAAGCTAAATGTTGCAAAATGTTTGTGCAAATAAGCTCGCTTACTGACTTTTTGAAGCAATAACTCTAGAGTGTGAGGTTTGATAAATATAAAAATGTAACAACCCCCCCCCCCCCCAGGTAGTGCCCAAGACTGGTATTTTTTCAGTAAAATATTTATTCGCGTATAATATTTGACCAAATTGTAGGTTGCCAAAACATTTCAAATCACTGTAATTATCAAAGACAAATTAAAATAATCAGTGGAGGCAATGTAAAATATGGAGACATCAATTATTGAATAAGTATGCTATTTAATATGTTATTACCTCTCTTCACAGACAGTACAGCCTTTACACGTCCTTGAAGTTGATTAAATTTATCACCTTTTTAATTTAGGGAATACTTGACTCAAGAAGTAATCTAGCTCTGAATCTTATATCACTGGCCTGGGGGATTTCAGAAAAATGTAGTTTGACATGACATTGTATTGGAAGAACATTTGCTGCAAGTGTACACATTTAGTATGCCACTCATATGTGTCTGCCCTGACAGGTTGTTATATACAGGGGTGTTTGGAGGTCTTCTTATAATAGTGGTGTGAACTTTACTGTCCTTTTAAAGTCTCTTTGTACAGAATATAATTTTTTGTATTAGTCTCCAGTGATGGTTGTATGTCTTGGGGCATTTGAATAGAGTATTCAGTGCTTGAAGTCATTAAAATGATGTATAACAGAGAATCACTGCATATTCAAATTATAAGAGTAATTAAGACTACCTTAGTGGTCTAGGGTAGTGTAAAGGTTTATATTTGATTCCCTGGTGATCTGTGTTAATGTCTCCTTCCTTTTTCTAACTTAGTTCAAATAACGGATTGTTTGATTCCCTAATTCCCTATACCCTGGTGGTCTACGATAATAGAGAATTTCATATTTTATTCCCTAATAGTCTGGAAAACAAAAATATATCAATATTTGATTCTCTTATGGTATAAGGTAATGAAGAGGTTAAGAACTGCTTCACTTATGGTCTAGACCAGTGTAAAGCTTATTATTTGATTCTCTGGTAGTCTATACAAATGTCTCCATCATTGAAGTAGGGTCAATATTTGTTTCCACCTCATCCACTTGTTCGAGCAGCCCGGCTTCTTTTCTTTCTTCTTCTTTGAGGACCTGAGAGAAAAGAACCTTTGGTGACGTCACTGCGCTCATCACATGGTACGTCACATGGTCCATCATGTAATGGACCATGTGATGAGCGCAGTGACGTCACCAAAGGTCCTTTTTTCCCAGGTCCTCAAAGAAGAAGAAAGAAGAGAATCCGGGCTGCGCGAACAAGTGGATGAGGTGAGTAAAATATTTTTTTTTTAACCCCTCCATCCCCCCATCCCGATAGTCACCTAGCAACCATGCGTGAAAATCGCACCGCATCTGCATTTGCTTGCGGATGCTTGCGATTTTGACGCAGCCCCATTCACTTCTATGGGGCCTGCATTGTGTGAAAAACGCACAATATAGAGCATGCTGCGATTTTCACGCAACGCACAAGTGATGCGTGAAAATCACTGCTCATGTGCACAGCCCCATAGAAATGAATGGCTCCGGATTCAGTGCGGGTGTAATGCGTTCACCTCACGCATTGCACCCGCGTGAAAAACTTGCCCGTGTGAAAGAGACCTTAATATTGATTCTCTGGTGGTCTAGGGTAGTGTACAGGTTAATTTTGTATTACCTAGTGGTCTATGGTTATACTCCCTTCCTTGATAGTCTGGGGTAGAAGATGAGTTGATATATAATTTCCTTTTGGCTGGAGTATTTTTCCTAGCCTTGATGGTCTATGGTATAAGAAGAGGTTAATAATTGGTTTCCTGATGGTCCAGGAAAATATCTCCATCCTTGGCAGTCTAGGGTAGAAGAGTAGATAAATATTTAATCCCCTGATGGAATATGGTGGTGCCCCTTTCCTTAGGGGACTGGGACAGAAGATGGATTAATATTTGATTCCCTGGCATTCTAGTTTAATGTGATCTTCCTTGGTGGTCTAAGGTGGAAAAAGGGATTAATATTTGATTTGTGGTGGTCTAGTGCCTCTTCTTTGGTTAGTGCCTCTTCTTTGGTGTCTAGTCCTAGACTAGAAGGTTTTAATATTTGATTACTTAGAGGTTTATGATAATGCCTCCTTTATTGGTGGTCTAGGGTAGAAAGGGTTTGATTCCCTTGACAGTCTAGAAAAGGGGTTCTCTAACATAGTAAAAAATGAATCAGACAACCCCTTTGTCACCACTAGACATCTGTGAAGCTCTGACAGACGTCCTTTAGAACCTCCTCCTTGAGGTTCCTTTTGTTTTGCTTTCATTTTCTCATCTCGTTAGCCTCTCTCAGCTGTCATGTAGTTGCACTGATTGCATCCCTTTAAATCCCTCCCCATACTGCATCACTTTGCGGTTTATATTACTTCCTGGAGTGTGTGCATGCTGATCCTACTACTGAGTCTTCTACAGATAAGTTTTGTTCGTTCATTTGTGTTTTCCTGTTTGCTGGATCCCAGGTGACCCTGACTCCCTCCGTATCAAGTGTAGGGAGCCGGTGGTCGTGTCCCCTCACTATTATAGGTTGTTCAGGTGTTATACAGTCGAGGTACGAGGATATGCGATCATCTACCATTGAGATTTTTGCATAGGCTGAGCAGTTAGGGAGAGAGCCAGGTCTGTTGCAGGGCTCTCCCTTTTGTTCCTTAGTTTTGGATCCAGTCAGTCGGATCTTCATTTTGTGTCTTCTAGTTTTCTGTACACCTTCCGTGACACCCTTTAATGCAACATTCAAGGATGGCTGAGGGTAGAAGCTAACTTTTTAAGACAGCCTAGTGTAAGCACTGCATGGGTTTCCCATGCAGCAGATAGCAGGAGCTTGGCTTTCTCATGACAGCTGGGCTTCTGCTCTAACAATTTGGATCAGTAAAAGTCCCAATCCTGGCTGTTTAACCCCTTATATTCCATTCTAAATAGCGACCGCAGCATCTAAGTGTTTTTAGAAGGGTGAGGCTCCCTCTGTTGCCTATTGACACTGCCATAAATGAGATTGTGGGGTGCCAATGTCTTCATAGAGCAGCTGGGGGGCCAATTAAGGGCCCTAGGTCTTCCCTGTATATATACTGTTATGGTAGAATTTTTGGATGATCTAACCACATTGTCTACAATGCTCTGAATCTTAAAATTTAGTCTAGGGGTAAAAGAATGAGAAGACATGACTTATGGGGGTACTTGGGTCTTGCTTCACCTCTTTTAACTGCAAATGGCAGAAGATCCTCTTTATTAGCAAAGCCTTGGGTGTCACCCTTACAACCCAAAAATGCAATCAATAAGATTGTGACATGTTTTAACAAAAAGTGACATATATATCCTCATAGTATACATGTAGATGCAATTAGAATAATCTAGGTGGGGAAACCAAAACATAGGAATGCCTTTGTGTAGATACATGGCATCCCCTCTGTAGCCATATAGCTTTTATACCAAATATTGCAAGCTAGGTATATCCAAGATTTAATTATGTTTAAATAATCTTACTATATAAAAACCCTATTTATACTCAGGGTGTATATAGGGGAATATTGGGCGAACATACCTTTTACCTGTGCCCTTCATGTCTGTGCAGTAATGTTGGTGCTCCCCAACCAAGGTGCGCTCATTCTGATGCTAAGCTGCTGTCCTGGATGTTGTCTTCCTGGACATTTATAAAAGTGATGAGTGTTCCATCTCACAATACCGTGCTGTCAATATCTGAATAAAAATTTCTCTATGTATTGCCCAAGTTTTTTTATGTTTCATTTTATTTCACTTTTATTTTATTTTGGGTCATGTTCACATTGTTTAGCATTTTTACTTTTTTTTATGTATTTATTCAATTGTGTTTTTATTCTTGACTTATTGTAATTGTGTATTATTTCACATTTATTCACTGCTGTGATTAGAGCATATTCACATATTGTATTTTTCGTCCTTCTATTGGGCAATCATTGTTTATGAAATTATCACAATGTATTTATTACTCTAGCACATCACTTTATTTAATTCTTTGGGATTTATATCCTTGCACATGTCACTTTTTAGGCACTAGGCACTTATTTATATGATCGCACTCTTTTGTATCTATAGGACAGGCATTCTTGGGTATACACTGTTGTGTGTTGGTTGCATGTGATCTGACACATGCGCTGCGGCTCCCCATCTTTTTACCTGGCTTCTTTGCATTGGGCGTCTGACAAAGCCTTGAGAGGTGAAATGTGTGTTAAAGTGGTCAGCACTAGGGGCTGCATTAGAAAGTTACCACCATGTGTGATTTTCACTATATATCTTAAAACCCCCAGGTGGCTATTTAGTAAATTTTGGTTTAGTTTGGCTTGGTTTATGTGGCTATAACCCAGTGGCTCTATTCATATAGCGAAACAAAGATAACTGGGCACTCTCAGGATATCTGGACCATTTGAAATGTATTAACATATAATGGCATGAATAACTGTACATGCTGACAGTAATAATATTAAAATATATAATACCTATCTACTAAACCATAAAACACACCATGCAGTAATACAATATGACAAATGGAAAATGGTATACTAAAAATATAAATACAAAAATTCGAGGAATAAAATGGAATATTTGATAATATCTCGTATGAATATTCGACAAACATTCGTATGGGAAAGTCGCGTACTAAATGGTTGCGATGAACCAATGTCCTTTAACAACGTCCCTTTCGATATGTATCAGGGATATCCGAAAATAAGCAAAGTTTTTAAATAGCTGGATAATAATCGCTGGATAAAATTAAACGGTCTTACCGTCTCCCTTGATAAGTCGACAAAGATGAAGTTATGGTCCTCTGAGTTTGCAGACCAATATTTCGTAATAAACTCGCACACAGGCAATTGTTTGGCACATGTAGTCAGGCCTTCCCCATGGAATCAGGCCTTGCAAGTTCTTTTCCAAATATGCCCTTCGTGTGACAGATGATTCTTTCTTTGCGACTCTCCAGTCACATCTCCAGCTTCCCAAGTAGTCCAAGATTTGGGGTCCTGTCTAGGCTAGACGCGTTTCGGGGTTTAACATCACCCCTTCCTCAGTAGCCTTTTTCTACTCCTTTTTCTATTCATATAGCGTACCTACTGATGTCATGTGCATAGGATAAGGATATATGTAGACAACAAGCTCTGGATATGTTCTAACTGGTATTATCCAGTCTAGATATTGTATTGTTGTACCGTTTTATTTTTATCTGGTATGGATGCTCAGCCCTGGCTATTTTTCTGTATTTAACATCAGGCCTAGTTTTAACAACTTTTGTAACTCTGCCAATAAAATTATCGTATTATGGCGTCACAATACAGTGGTATGTTTGTACGTACTACAGACCTACAGGGACTACATATGCTACCCTATGCACACACCGTAATCATGCAAGTCCCATTTCTAACTTTTAACCTTGAAAATATCCATATTCTGCTCATGAACTTTCAACCGTCTAGATTCTCTTATTTTGATCCTCTTTAAATATACAAAATCTCATTATTTAGTCATAATTTCTCTCAATCCCCAATCAGTGGAAAAGGTTGGAGGAAATATCCCATGGTAAAATAAGACTATGCATTCAGTTTACTGCCAAATAGGGAGAAAAGCTCAACCCAGGACCAGTATAGATCCAGTCTCCAATGGGAGGTTGCAGGGAGGCCTGGTGAAGGGATATTATGTTACCTGGTTCTTAAAGGGGTCAACATAGATACAGTAATCTGCTGCTATCGCCAGACAGGAATCCGAGCAGGCTGGAGTGAGGCGCCTTCATATGACTAAATGGAATTAGGACCTGTCAGTTTCTAGTAAGACAGGCTGATAAAGCAGGCACAAGGTCGTCCTTTCACTGCAGCATGTAATGAAGCAATGACTTGGTGTTAATTTGACATTCATTTGGCAAAAGCCTTAAGCGAAATTTAGGAGAAACTCTGGGGAATTTTTATGTAGAATGTTTCACTTCTGCTCAGGCAACAGATGTAAACCTTTATCTGAGGTGAATAGCAATCAAAGAAAATTATTTCTTAACCCCTTGTAGACAGGGCAATTCTCTGTTTTTGCGTTTTCGTTTTTTTAACTACCTGCCTTCCAGGAGACATAACTTTTTTATTTTTCCCTTCACATAGCTGTGTGTGGGCACCATTTTATGTTGCATATGATGTAGTGATAAGCTGAAAAAAAATTGAGGTGAAATTGGAAAAAAACATGATTCCACCATAGTTTGATGGGTTTCATTTTTTATAGTGCTCCCTATACGGTAAAACTGAACTGTTACCTTTATTCTATTGGTCGGCATGATTACTGCAATACCACATTGTTTTTCTTGTGTTTTAATACTTAAAAAAAGCTAAAAACTGTTTTTTTTTTCTATTTGCATTGCCATATTCTGACCCCCTCATAACTTTTATTGGGGGTAAGTGAAGTGACAAAAAAGCAATGAATTTGGCTTTTTTTTCTGTTATGGGGTTCACCGTACGGGATAAGTATGTGTGTATTTTAAGCCCCTATCAGGCAGATGATCAGCAGATTTGGTTTTCAGTATCGTCTCTATGCTGATGACATCAAACTACAGTTGTGTTCAAAATAATAGCAGTGTGTTTAAAAAAGTGAATTAAGCTCAAAATCCTTCTAATAGCTTTTATTTCCATACACACAAATGTATTAGGAACACTACATCCAAATCAGAACATGAAGAAAAATATATTAAATTTGTGTTGTTCCTCAAAAAAAATGAAGAAAAGTGAATATCAGACTGTTCAAAAAAAAATAGCAGTGTTTGTATTCTTCTTTACAAACTCAAACATTCACTATATAACCTGAAAAATGTTTGAAGATTTTGCTTTCCTTTGAATCACTTAACTAATATTTAGTTGTATAACCACCTGTTTCTGAGAACTGCTGTACATCTGTGTTGCATGGAGTCAACCAACTTCTGGCACCTGTGAACAGGTATTCCAGCCCAGGATGACTGGACTACATTCCACAGTTCTTCTCTATTTCTTGGTTTTGCCTCAGAAACTGCATTTTTGATGTCACCCCACAAGTTTTCTATTGGATTAAGATCCGGGGATTGGGCTGGCCACTCCATAACGTAAATCTTGTTGGTCTGGAACCAAGATGTTGCACGTTTACTGGTGTGTATGGGGTCGCTGTCTTGTTGAAACACCCATTTCAAGGGCATTTCCTCTTCAGCATAAGGCAGCATGACCTCTTCAAGTATTCTGATATATTCAAACTGATCCATGATCCCTGGAATGAGATAAATAGGACCAACACCCTAGTATGAGAAACATCCCCATGTCATGGTGCTTGCTCCACCATGCTTCACTGTCTTCACAGTGTACTGTGGCTTGAATTTAGTGTTTGGGGGTCAACTGACAAACTGTCTCCAGCCACTAGACCCAAAAAGAACAATCTTACTTTCATCAGTCCACAAAATGTCTCTTTAGGCCAGTCAATGTGCTCTTTGGCAAATTGTAACCTCTTCAGCACATGTCTTTTTTTCAACAGCGGGACTTTGCAGGGGCTTCTTTCAGATAGCTTGGCTTCATATAGGAGTCTTCTAAATGTAACAGAACTCACAGGTAACTTTAGACCTTCTTTGATCTTCCTAGATCTGATTGTTGGCTGAGTCCTTGCCATTTTGGCTATTTTTCTATCCATTTGAAAGGTAGTTTTTCTCTTTCTTCCACGTCTTTCAGGTTTTGGTGCCATTTCAAAGCATTTGCGATCATTTTAGCTGAGCAGCCTATCATTTTGTGCACTTCTTTATATGTTTTTCCCTCTCCAATCAACTTTATAATCAAGGTACGCTGTTCTTCTGAACAGTGTCTGGAAACCATTTTCCTCAGAATTTCTGAGAGAAATGCACTGTAACCAGCATGTACAACATTTGCTGCCTTCCTTAAATAAGGGCAATAATTGGCACCTGTTTTTCAAAGAATGAATGGCCTCACTAATTAAACTCCACACTGCTATTATTTTGAACATGCCCCAATTAGTGATTCAATTACACAGAATCAGCAGCCTGCATGTCATGACTGTTGGGTCTTTTGGATTTCTATTACTCATCTACACCTGCTAGTAAATTATTTGCCATGTAGAAATATCATTTCTAAAAAAAACTGTGATTGATCAGGTTAGTGATGTCTCACTGCTATTATTTTCAACACAACTGTATATACCTTTTCCTGTGACAAAATTCCTGCTGAACTACAGAACACAAGTCACTGTCTGTGCACTGCCTCTAAAATCATGTCATTTCTGTACCTGAAACTGAACCTCTAAAAACTGCATTTCTTGTCTTACCCCCTACTAACCTACCTAAACCGGATATTTCAATTTCAGTCTATAGTACTATCATAACTCCTGGACAGCAAGCCCGGTGTATAAAGGGGTTATGTTTGATTCAGATCTTTCCTTTGCTTCCCATACTCAATCACTGCCTGGTCTTGTCTGCAGCTCAAGAACATCTCCAGAATCCACCCTTTCCTCATGGTGGAAACAGCCAAATCGCTTGTTGCTTTGATTCATTCTTGTCTTGACTACTGAAACCCATTACTAATTGGTCTCCCTCTCACTAAGCTCTCCCCTTCAGTCTGTCCTAAATGCAGCAGACAGCATCATCTGTCCACCTGTTACACCGATGGCTCAAGCCGTGCCAGTCACTTTACTGGTTGCCCATCCACCACAGAATACAGTTCAAACTTCTCACCCTCACCCACAAAACTCTCCACAGTGCTGAACCTCCGTACATCTTCTCCCTCAGCTCTGCCTACCACCCTGCTCGCGCTCTCCATTCTGTTAATGATCTAAGATTAAAGGGGTTGTCCATCTGTTAATATTGATGACCTATCATCAGGATAAGTCATCAATATCTGATCAGGAGGGCTCTGACACCAGGGACCCTGCCGAGTCGCTTCCCCTTCATTACACTGCACTTCGTCTCGGAAATGCAGTGTAATACAAGTAACCACTCCATTCAAGTGAATGAAGCGAGTGCTTGTAATTACACTACGTTACCGCTCCACAGGAGAAGAGGTGTAGTGTGAAGACCATGAAGTGAGCGCCACCTCCTCGTCTCACAGCTGATTGGAGGGAGTAACAGATGTCAGACACCCACTGATCAGATATTGATGACCTATGCTGACCTCTTTAACACCCTCCATAATTCAAACCTCTCACTCCCGTCTTTAAGGCAGACTTCTAGCTGCACCAGCTCTCTGGAATTCACTACCCCGGACAATCAGGTTAATTAATTTCCATCGCTTTAACTATAAAAACACCTTTTTTAGGTAGGCTTATCAAGTTCTCTAATTTACCCCCTTCCCCCCACCTCCTATTCTTCAGAACCGATCGCCATCATCCAACACTAATCCCCACACTCAATGCATTAGCTCATGCAGCTCGACCTGAAGTACCCAATTTAGTACAAATATGGCTGGACCACTTTAGAAAAATAAAGTGTATTATTCTGGGTTTTTTACCCATACTGGTTTTGGTTCACAATCACTTAGGGAAATCACTGATCAAACACTGACTGTGGGAAAGTGGCCTTATGCCTAAGCTAGACACGAATGATGACAATATGGCTATCCAGTGCTTTTTCTGTGACACCAAAGTCTCCAATGAGGCAAAGCACCCTAAAATGTTAACATGCCAGAATAAAACACACTGCAGTTTTTTTTTACCCTTTTTTTCCCTTTGAATCCAGAGGAAAAAAAGCTGTCTGGTTTAGAGCTGCACTTATACAAGCAGACAAACAACATGAGTTTGTGAGAGTTTGCATGTTTGATTTCAAGTGTGTGTTTGTATTAAGTGTGTGACTAGGTTACGTGACTTCAGATTCAGGTACTTTAGGAGGGGACTACAGTAAATCAGTTTCTTATCACTGCACTATATTGTATTTTTTCACTTTCCTTGCGTAATCCCCATTTAGTATGTGTTCCATTATTGACAACGTAGTCTAGTGCACATCTTGTCTAATGGAACAGCTGTTTGAAGGTGCATATCTCTGTTCAAAATGTGAGCAAATTGCTTGTTTGGAATCGCACATCATTTATCTAACCGGGTGAGTTTCAACACTGAGAAGCATTGACAATTTGGAAAAGAGTTTGCTGCTCTCTGAGCAAGCACTCTATGGGGTAGATGTCAGGGGGGGGGGGTAGTAAGGAGGCTCAGGAAAGTGAGGTAGCTAGCTGAATAACAGTTAGAAAGCGGAGTAGAGGAAAGAGTGCCAGGGAGGCTAGCCCTGATCTGACATACCCCAAGAAGTTTGCAAGGTTGGCAGATGAAGGGGATGTCAGTTCAGTGAGAGCACTACTGCAGCTGGACCCTTCCTCTGCTATTCGGTGGAATGTCAGCTCCAGTAAGCAGAGGACCAGGAGAGCAGGGCAGGCCAGTCAGGTGCTGGTAGAGGGAGACTCAATTATTAGGGGTACAGATAGAGCGATCTGTCACAAAGACAGGGATCGTCAAACGGTGTGTTGTCTTCCTGGCGCTCGAGTTCGACACATCGCGGATTAGGTTGACAGATTACTGGGAGGGGCTGGAGAAGATCCAGCAGTCATGGTCCATATCGGAACCAATGAAAAAGTTAGAGGTAGGTGGAGCATCCTTAAAAAATGATTTTAGGGATTTAGGTCACATACTTAGGGCAAGGACCTCAAAGGTAGTGTTTATCGAAATACTACCTGTACCACGAGCAACACAAGAAAGTCAGCAGATTAGGGAGGTTAACAAATGGCTCAAGAACTGGTGTAGGAAGGAGGGGTTTGGGTTCATGGAGAACTGGGACGACTTCTCTGTCGGCTACAGGCTCTATTGTAGGGATGGGTTGCACCTCAATGGGGAAGTGGCAGCTGTGTTGGGAGAGAAGATGGCTATAAGGTTGAAGAAGTGTTTAAACTAGGGACTGGGGGGGAGGGTAATTACGTTATAGGATGGGAAGAAGGAAAGGTATAGGGTAAAAAATATACATAGATCTCTTAATTGTATGTATACTAATGCCAGAAGCCTGAATAATAAAACTGGTAAATTGGAATTAGTGATGTGTGAGGAGGACTATGACATAGTGGGAATAACTGAGACAGGGCTGGATGATAGCTATGACTGGGCAGTTAATGTACAGGGTTACAGTCTGTTTAGAAAGGATCGTCAAAACCGGAGAGGGGGAGGGGTCTGCCTTTATGTAAAGTCTTGTCTAAAGCCCACAGTCCAAGAAGATATAAGTGAGGGACGTGAACATGTGGAGTCACTGTGGGTAGAAATACCTGGAGGCAAAAACAATAATAAAATACTAATAGGAGTGTATTATAAACCACCTAATATACCAGAGTCCACAGAAAATCTGCTACTAAACGAGATAGACGAGGCAGCAGATCATAATGATCGTAATTATGGGGGACTTCAACTACCCAGATATAGACTAGGAAATTGAAACCTGTATATCTCATAAAGGAAACAGGTTCTTGGCAATTACCAAAGACAATTACCTTTCCCAACTGGTTCAGGGCCAGACTAGAGGGACAGCCATAGTGGACTTAGTATTAACCAATAGACCTGACAGAACAACAGATGTGCAGGTTGGGGGACACCTGGGAAATAGTGACCATAAAGTAATAACCTTCCAATTGTCATTCAAAAGAGTGTTTCTTCAGGGAGGAGCAAAAATATTGAACTTCAAAAAAGCAAAATTTAGCCAGCTAAGAGAGCCCATAGGTCTAACTAACTAGGACAAAGTCCTCAAAAATAAAAATACAACCAAAAAATAGGATATTTTTAAAAGCATACTAAAATCTAATTGTGAGAAGCACATATGGGAATAAAAGGTTAAGGAGCATTTAAAAAACTATGTGGATAAATAGAATTGTAAAGAAAGCAATAAATGACAAAAAGAAAGCATTTAAATCACTAAAAAAGGAGGGTAGCGAGGAAGCACTGAAAACTATAAGGAAAAAATAGAATATGTAAAAAAACAAATATAAGCAAGCAAACTAGAGACCGAGAGATTAATTGCCAAAGAGAGCAAAACTAACCCTAAAATGTTCTTCAATTCTATAAATGGTAAAAAGTATAAATCTGAAGGCGTAGGCCCTCTACAGAGTAGTGAGGGGGAGTTGCAGAGAGCGATGAGGAGAAAGCAAAGCTATTAAATATTTTATTCTCCACTGTATTCACTGAGGAAAATAAACTGTCAGATGAAATACAGAATGTAAAAGTAAATTCCCCATTAAAAGTGCCCTGTCTGACCCAGGAAGAAGTACAGCGGCATCTTAAAAAGATTAAAATAAACAAATCACCAGGACCAGATGGCATACACCCCCGTATCCTAAGAGAATTATGTAATGTCATAGCCAGACCCTTATTTCTAATATTTAAGGACTCTATACTGACAGGGAGTGTTCCACAGGATTGGCGCATAGCAGATCTGGTGCCAATATTCAAAAAGGGTCCAAAAACAGAGCCTGGAAACTATAGGCCGGTAAGTTTAACATCCGTCGTGGGTAAACTGTTTTAAGGTTTTCTAAGAGATGCTATCTTGGAGTACCTCAATAAAGATAAGCAAATAATGCCATATCAGCATGGCTTCATGAGGGATCGGTCATGCCAAACTAATTTAATAAGTTCTAGATTTGACAGCGGCGAATCAATGGATGTCGTATATCTAGACTTCTCCAAAGCATTTGACACTGTACCGCATGAAAGGTTAGTATAAAATGAGAATGCTTGGACTGGGAGAAAATTTCTGTATGTGGGTAAGTAACTGTCTCAGTGATAGAAAACAAAGGGTGGTTATTAATGGCACACACTTAGATTGGGTCACTGTCACTAGTGGGGTACCTCAGGGGTCAGTATTGGGCCCTATTCTCTTCAATATATTTATTAATGATCTTGTAAAAAGCTTGCACAGTAAAATATCTATTTTTGCAGATGACACTAAACTGTGTATAGTAATTAACACGGAAGAGGACAGGATACTGCTACAGAGGGATCTGCATAGATTGGAGGCTTGGGCAGATAAGTGGTAGATGAGTTTTAACACTGACAAATGTAAGGTTATGCACATGGGAAGGAATAATGCAAGTCACCCGTACATACTAAATGGTAAAACACTGGGTAACACTGACATGGAAAAGGACCTAGAAATTTTAGTGAACAGCAAACTAAGCTGCAAAAACCAGTGTCAGGCAGCTGCTGCCAAGGCCAATAAGATAATGGGTTGCATCAAAAAGAGGATAGATGCACGTGTCGAGAATGTAGTCCTACTACTTTACAAATCACTAATCAGAACACACATGGAGTACAGTTCTGGGCTCCTGTGAACAAGGCAGACATAGCAGAGCTGGAGAGGGTTCAGAGGAGGGCAACTAATGTAATAACTGGAATGGGTAGTCTACAGTACCCTGAAAGATTATCAAAATTAGGGTTATTCATGTTAGAAAAAATGTGCGTCTAAATAACAGGTGTGGGGGGGCACACTTCAAGAGGAAACACTAAATGGGATAGTGATGATACACTTTATTATATAAAAATATTTAAGAACATACCCCTAAAACATACATAAAATATGGTACATCAATTGATATGAACCACGTAGGTGCACACTCAGTTTCAATGAAAATGCAATACAACCGCCAAGTGGCTGTTAATTGAAATTTCTGTTGTTAATCACAATCAGTAATGCTCTCCACAATGATATCCAGCAAATGTCCAGCAACTATTATCAGTTGAAATAAATTGTGTCCCACAAGTGTATAGAACAGATGTATACGTTTACGTCCACTAGCCCACCAAGCTGTAAATGGGCCTGTTCAGTCCAGTACGCTTCTGGTATACTGCCCGTGGTTGTGAGCTCAATACCGCTTTCATATAATAATATTTATGCTCCAAAACGAGCCCGGTCTTACCCGTCTCCGCTGCTGTAGCGTTGGTCCAGGAGGCCGCACACCCGCAGCGTCCCACGTGGTGTGCTTCTGCCTGTACGCGATGTCCCACGTGACCTGGTAACTAGGGATGAGCGAACTCGAACTGTATAGTTCGGGTTCGTACCGAATTTTGGGGTGTCCGTGACACGGACCCGAACCCGGACATTTTCGTAAAAGTCCGGGTTCGGGTTCGGTGTTCGTCGCTTTCTTCGCGCTTTTGTGACGCTTTCTTGGCGCTTTTTGAAAGGCTGCAAAGCAGCCAATCAACAAGCGTCATACTACTTGCCCCAAGAGGCCATCACAGCCATGCCTACTATTGGCATGGCTGTGATTGGCCAGAGCACCATGTGACCCAGCCTCTATTTAAGCTGGAGTCACATAGCGCCGCCCGTCACTCTGCTCTGATTAGCGTAGGGAGAGGTTGCGGCTGCGACAGTAGGGCGAGATTAGGCAGATTAACTCCTCCAAAGGACTTGATTAACTGATCGATCTGCAGCTGTGGATCATTGAGCTGCTGATCCTCAATTGCTCACTGTTTTTAGGCTGCCCAGACCGTTTGTCAGTCACATTTTTCTGGGGTGATCGGCGGCCATTTTGTGTCTTGTGGTGCGCCAGCACAAGCTGCGACCAAGTGCATTTAACCCTCAATGGTGTGGTTGTTTTTTGGCTAAAGCCTACATCAGGGTGAAGCTGTCACACCAAGTGCATTTAACCAGCAATAGTCTGTTCATTTTTTGGCCATATACAAAATCAGGGGCAAGCTGCGCCTGTCACCAAGTGCATTTAACCCTCAATGGTGTGGTTGTTTTTTGGCTAAAGCCTACATCAGGGTGAAGCTGTCACACCAAGTGCATTTAACCAGCAATAGTCTGTTCATTTTTTGGCCATATACTAAATCAGGGGCAAGCTGCGCCTGTCACCAAGTGCATTTAACCCTCAATGGTGTGGTTGTTTTTTGGCTAAAGCCTACATCAGGGTGAAGCTGTCACACCAAGTGCATTTAACCAGCAATAGTCTGTTTATTTTTTGGCCATATCCCAGTCTAATTCTGTCACTAAATCCATACCGGTCACCCAGCGCCTAAATACTAGGCCTCAAATTTATATCCCGCTAAATCTGTCCTTAGTGCTGTAGCTGGGCGAGTTATTTAGTGTCCGTTCAAGCACATTTCTTGTTCTGGGTTGAAATACAATTCCCAATTTAACAATTTCATAATTTAGTGGTTTCTGCTATATCAGAGCTATTTGAAATCTATCCCTAAAAGGGTATATAATATTCAAGGTGCACATTGGGTCATTCAGAATAACTTCACACACACCCGCTACTGTGTATTTCCAAGTCTAATTCTGGCACTAAACCCATACCTGTCACCCAGCGCCTAAATACTAGGCCTCAAATTTATATCCCGCTAAATCTGTCCCTAGTGCTGTAGCTGGGCGAGTTATTTAGTGTCCGTTCAAGCACATTTCTTGTTCTGGGTTGAAATACAATTCCCAATTTAGCAATTTCATAATTTAGTGGTTTCTGCTATATCAGAGCTATTTGAAATCTATCCCTAAAAGGGTATATAATATTCAAGGTGCACATTGGGTCATTCAGAATAACTTCACACACACCCGCTACTGTGTATTTCCAAGTCTAATTCTGGCACTAAACCCATACCTGTCACCCAGCGCCTAAATACTAGGCCTCAAATTTATATCCCGCTAAATCTGTCCTTAGTGCTGTAGCTGGGCGAGTTATTTAGTGTCCGTTCAAGCACATTTCTTGTTCTGGGTTGAAATACAATTCCCAATTTAGCAATTTCATAATTTAGTGGTTTCTGCTATATCAGAGCTATTTGAAATCTATCCCTAAAAGGGTATATAATATTCAAGGTGCACATTGGGTCATTCAGAATAACTTCACACACACCCGCTACTGTGTATTTCCAAGTCTAATTCTGGCACTAAACCCATACCTGTCACCCAGCGCCTAAATACTAGGCCTCAAATTTATATCCAGCTAAATCTGTCCCTAGTGCTGTAGCTGGGCGAGTTATTTAGTGTCCGTTCAAGCACATTTCTTGTTCTGGGTTGAAATACAATTCCCAATTTAGCAATTTCATAATTTAGTGGTTTCTGCTATATCAGAGCTATTTGAAATCTATCCCTAAAAGGGTATATAATATTCAAGGTGCACATTGGGTCATTCAGAATAACTTCACACACACCCGCTACTGTGTATTTCCAAGTCTAATTCTGGCACTAAACCCATACCTGTCACCCAGCGCCTAAATACTAGGCCTCAAATTTATATCCCGCTAAATCTGTCCCTAGTGCTGTAGCTGGGCGAGTTATTTAGTGTCCGTTCAAGCACATTTCTTGTTCTGGGTTGAAATACAATTCCCAATTTAGCAATTTCATAATTTAGTGGTTTCTGCTATATCAGAGCTATTTGAAATCTATCCCTAAAAGGGTATATAATATTCAAGGTGCACATTGGGTCATTCAGAATAACTTCACACACACCCGCTACTGTGTATTTCCAAGTCTAATTCTGGCACTAAACCCATACCTGTCACCCAGCGCCTAAATACTAGGCCTCAAATTTATATCCCGCTAAATCTGTCCTTAGTGCTGTAGCTGGGCGAGTTATTTAGTGTCCGTTCAAGCACATTTCTTGTTCTGGGTTGAAATACAATTCCCAATTTAGCAATTTCATAATTTAGTGGTTTCTGCTATATCAGAGCTATTTGAAATCTATCCCTAAAAGGGTATATAATATTCAAGGTGCACATTGGGTCATTCAGAATAACTTCACACACACCCGCTACTGTGTATTTCCAAGTCTAATTCTGGCACTAAACCCATACCTGTCACCCAGCGCCTAAATACTAGGCCTCAAATTTATATCCCGCTAAATCTGTCCCTAGTGCTGTAGCTGGGCGAGTTATTTAGTGTCCGTTCAAGCACATTTCTTGTTCTGGGTTGAAATACAATTCCCAATTTAGCAATTTCATAATTTAGTGGTTTCTGCTATATCAGAGCTATTTGAAATCTATCCCTAAAAGGGTATATAATATTCAAGGTGCACATTGGGTCATTCAGAATAACTTCACACACACCCGCTACTGTGTATTTCCAAGTCTAATTCTGGCACTAAACCCATACCTGTCACCCAGCGCCTAAATACTAGGCCTCAAATTTATATCCCGCTAAATCTCTCGTTACCGCTGTCCTGTTGTGGCTGGGAAAGTTATTTAGTGTCCGTCAAAGCACATTTTTTGTTCTGGGTTGAAATACAATTCCCAATTTAGCAATTTCATAATTTAGTCGTTTCTGCTATATCAGAGCTATTTGAAATCTATCCCTAAAAGGGTAGATCATATTGAAGGTGCACATAGGGTCATTCAGAATAACTTCACACACACGCTTCTGTGCATTTCCAAGTCTAATTCTGTCACTAAATCCATACCGGTCACCCAGCGCCTAAATACTAGGCCTCAAATTTATATCCCGCTGAATTTGAATACAATACATTGGGCCAAATAATATATTTGTTGTTGTGGTGAACCATAACAATGAGAAAAACATCTAGTAAGGGACGCGGACGTGGACATGGTCGTGGTGGTGTTAGTGGACCCTCTGGTGCTGGGAGAGGACGTGGCCGTTCTGCCACATCCACACGTCCTAGTGTACCAACTACCTCAGGTCCCAGTAGCCGCCAGAATTTACAGCGATATATGGTGGGGCCCAATGCCGTTCTAAGGATGGTAAGGCCTGAGCAGGTACAGGCATTAGTCAATTGGGTGGCCGACAGTGGATCCAGCACGTTCACATTATCTCCCACCCAGTCTTCTGCAGAAAGCGCACAGATGGCGCCTGAAAACCAACCCCATCAGTCTGTCACATCACCCCCATGCATACCAGGGAAACTGTCTCAGCCTCAAGTTATGCAGCAGTCTCTTATGCTGTTTGAAGACTCCGCTGGCAGGGTTTCCCAAGGGCATCCACCTAGCCCTTCCCCAGCGGTGAAAGACATAGAATGCACTGACGCACAACCACTTATGTTTCCTGATGATGAGGACATGGGAATACCACCTCAGCATGTCTCTGATGATGACGAAACACAGGTGCCAACTGCTGCGTCTTTCTGCAGTGTGCAGACTGAACAGGAGGTCAGGGATCAAGACTGGGTGGAAGACGATGCAGGGGACGATGAGGTCCTAGACCCCACATGGAATGAAGGTCGTGCCACTGACTTTCACAGTTCGGAGGAAGAGGCAGTGGTGAGACCGAGCCAACAGCGTAGCAAAAGAGGGAGCAGTGGGCAAAAGCAGAACACCCGCCGCCAAGAGACTCCGCCTGCTACTGACCGCCGCCATCTGGGACCGAGCACCCCAAAGGCAGCTTCAAGGAGTTCCCTGGCATGGCACTTCTTCAAACAATGTGCTGACGACAAGACCCGAGTGGTTTGCACGCTGTGCCATCAGAGCCTGAAGCGAGGCATTAACGTTCTGAACCTGAGCACAACCTGCATGACCAGGCACCTGCATGCAAAGCATGAACTGCAGTGGAGTAAACACCTTAAAACCAAGGAAGTCACTCAGGCTCCCCCTGCTACCTCTTCTGCTGCTGCCGCCTCGGCCTATTCTGCTGCTGCCGCCTCGGCCTCTTCCTCCGCCTCTGGAGGAACGTTGGCACCTGCCGCCCAGCAAACAGGGGATGTACCACCAACACCACCACCACCACCTCCGTCACCAAGCGTCTCAACCATGTCACACGCCAGCGTTCAGCTCTCCATCTCACAAACATTTGATAGAAAGCGTAAATTCCCACCTAGCCACCCTCGATCCCTGGCCCTGAATGCCAGCATTTCTAAACTACTGGCCTATGAAATGCTGTCATTTAGGCTGGTGGACACAGACAGCTTCAAACAGCTCATGTCGCTTGCTGTCCCACAGTATGTTGTTCCCAGCCGGCACTACTTCTCCAAGAGAGCCGTGCCTTCCCTGCACAACCAAGTATCCGATAAAATCAAGTGTGCACTGCGCAACGCCATCTGTGGCAAGGTCCACCTAACCACAGATACGTGGACCAGTAAGCACGGCCAGGGACGCTATATCTCCCTAACTGCACACTGGGTAAATGTAGTGGCAGCTGGGCCCCAGGCGGAGAGCTGTTTGGCGCACGTCCTTCCGCCGCCAAGGATCGCAGGGCAACATTCTTTGCCTCCTGTTGCCACCTCCTCCTTCTCGGCTTCCTCCTCCTCTTCTTCCACCTGCTCATCCAGTCAGCCACACACCTTCACCACCAACTTCAGCACAGCCCGGGGTAAACGTCAGCAGGCCATTCTGAAACTCATATGTTTGGGGGACAGGCCCCACACCGCACAGGAGTTGTGGCGGGGTATAGAACAACAGACCGACGAGTGGTTGCTGCCGGTGAGCCTCAAGCCCGGCCTGGTGGTGTGTGATAATGGGCGAAATCTCGTTGCAGCTCTGGGACTAGCCAATTTGACGCACATCCCTTGCTTGGCGCATGTGCTGAATTTGGTGGTGCAGAAGTTCATTCACAACTACCCCGACATGTCAGAGCTGCTGCATAAAGTGCGGGCCGTCTGTTCGCGCTTCCGGCGTTCACATCCTGCTGCTGCTCGCCTGTCTGCGCTACAGCGTAACTTCGGCCTTCCCGCTCACCGCCTCATATGCGACGTGCCCACCAGGTGGAACTCCACCTTGCACATGCTGGACAGACTGTGCGAGCAGCAGCAGGCCATAGTGGAGTTTCAGCTGCAGCACGCACGGGTCAGTCGCACTACAGAACAGCACCACTTCACCACCAATGACTGGGCCTCCATGCGAGACCTGTGTGCCCTGTTGCGCTGTTTCGAGTACTCCACCAACATGGCCAGTGGCGATGACACCGTTATCAGCGTTACAATACCACTTCTATGTCTCCTTGAGAAAACACTTAGGGCGATGATGGAAGAGGAGGTGGCCCAGGAGGAGGAGGAGGAGGAGGAGGAAGAGGGGTCATTTTTAGCACTTTCAGGCCAGTCTCTTCGAAGTGACTCAGAGGGAGGTTTTTGGCAACAGCAGAGGCCAGGTACAAATGTGGCCAGCCAGGGCCCACTACTGGAGGACGAGGAGGACGAGGATGAGGAGGAGGTGGAGGAGGATGAGGATGAAGCATGGTCACAGCGGGGTGGCACCCAACGCAGCTCGGGTCCATCACTGGTGCGTGGCTGGGGGGAAAGGCAGGACGATGACGATACGCCTCCCACAGAGGACAGCTTGTCCTTACCCCTGGGCAGCCTGGCACACATGAGCGACTACATGCTGCAGTGCCTGCGCAACGACAGCAGAGTTGCCCACATTTTAACCTGTGCGGACTACTGGGTTGCCACCCTGCTGGATCCACGCTACAAAGACAATGTGCCCACCTTACTTCCTGCACTGGAGCGTGATAGGAAGATGCGCGAGTACAAGCGCACATTGGTAGACGCGCTACTGAGAGCATTCCCAAATGTCACAGGGGAACAAGTGGAAGCCCAAGGCCAAGGCAGAGGAGGAGCAAGAGGTCGCCAAGGCAGCTGTGTCACGGCCAGCTCCTCTGAGGGCAGGGTTAGCATGGCAGAGATGTGGAAAACTTTTGTCAACACGCCACAGCTAACTGCACCACCACCTGATACGCAACGTGTTAGCAGGAGGCAACATTTCACTAACATGGTGGAACAGTACGTGTGCACACCCCTCCACGTACTGACTGATGGTTCGGCCCCATTCAACTTCTGGGTCTCTAAATTGTCCACGTGGCCAGAGCTAGCCTTTTATGCCTTGGAGGTGCTGGCCTGCCCGGCAGCCAGCGTTTTGTCTGAACGTGTATTCAGCACGGCAGGGGGCGTCATTACAGACAAACGCAGCCGCCTGTCTACAGCCAATGTGGACAAGCTGACGTTCATAAAAATGAACCAGGCATGGATCCCACAGGACCTGTCCGTCCCTTGTCCAGATTAGACATTAACTACCTCCCCATAACCATATATTATTGGACTCCAGGGCACTTCCTCATTCAATCCTATTTTTATTTTCATTTTACCATTATATTGCGAGGCTACCCAAAGTTGAATGAACCTCTCCTCTGCCTGTGTGCTAGGCCTAAATATATGCCAATGGACTGTTGCAGTGGTGGCTGACGTGAAGCCTCATTCTCTGCTATGACATGCAGACTGATTCTCTGCTGACATGAAGACAGATTCTCTGTTACGGGACCTCCCTCCTCTGCCTGGGTGCTGGGCCTAAATATATGCCAATGGACTGTTGCAGTGGTGGCTGACATGAAGCCTGATTCTCTGCTATGACATGCAGACTAATTCTCTGCTGACATGAAGCCAGATTGTCTGTTACGGGACCTCTCTCCTCTGCCTGGGTGCTGGGCCTAAATTTATGACAATGGACTGTTGCAGTGGTGGCTGACGTGAAGCCTGATTCTCTGCTATGACATGCAGACTGATTCTCTGCTGACATGAAGCCAGATTGTCTGTTACGGGACCTCTCTGCTCTGCCTGTGTGCTAGGCCTAAATATATGCCAATGGACTGTTGCAGTGGTGGCTGACGTGAAGCCTCATTCTCTGCTATGACATGCAGACTGATTCTCTGCTGACATGAAGCCAGATTGTCTGTTACGGGACCTCTCTGCTCTGCCTGTGTGCTAGGCCTAAATATATGCCAATGGACTGTTGCAGTGGTGGCTGACGTGAAGCCTGATTCTCTGCTATGACATGCAGACTGATTCTCTGCTGACATGAAGCCAGATTGTCTGTTACGGGACCTCTCTGCTCTGCCTGTGTGCTAGGCCTAAATATATGCCAATGGACTGTTGCAGTGGTGGGTGACGTGAAGCCTCATTCTCTGCTATGACATGCAGACTGATTCTCTGCTGACATGAAGACAGATTCTCTGTTACGGGACCTCCCTCCTCTGCCTGGGTGCTGGGCCTAAATATATGCCAATGGACTGTTGCAGTGGTGGCTGACATGAAGCCTGATTCTCTGCTATGACATGCAGACTAATTCTCTGCTGACATGAAGCCAGATTGTCTGTTACGGGACCTCTCTCCTCTGCCTGGGTGCTGGGCCTAAATTTATGACAATGGACTGTTGCAGTGGTGGCTGACGTGAAGCCTGATTCTCTGCTATGACATGCAGACTGATTCTCTGCTGACATGAAGCCAGATTGTCTGTTACGGGACCTCTCTGCTCTGCCTGTGTGCTAGGCCTAAATATATGCCAATGGACTGTTGCAGTGGTGGCTGACGTGAAGCCTCATTCTCTGCTATGACATGCAGACTGATTCTCTGCTGACATGAAGCCAGATTGTCTGTTACGGGACCTCTCTGCTCTGCCTGTGTGCTAGGCCTAAATATATGCCAATGGACTGTTGCAGTGGTGGGTGACGTGAAGCCTCATTCTCTGCTATGACATGCAGACTGATTCTCTGCTGACATGAAGCCAGATTCTCTGTTACGGGACCTCTCTCCTCTGCCTGTGTGTGTGCTGGGCCTAAATATATGCCAATGGACTGTTGCAGTGGTGGCTGATGTGAAGCCTGATTCTCTGCTATGACATGCAGACTGATTCTCTGCTGACATGAAGCCAGATTGTCTGTTACGGGACCTCTCTCCTCTGCCTGTGTGTGTGCTGGGCCTAAATATATGCCAATGGACTGTTGCAGTGGTGGCTGACGTGAAGCCTCATTCTCTGCTATGACATGCAGACTAATTCTCTGCTGACATGAAGACAGATTCTCTGTTACGGGACCTCTCTCCTCTGCCTGGGTGCCGGGGCCTAAATATCTGAGAATGGACTGTTCCAGTGGTGGGTGACGGGAAGCCAGATTCTCTGCTATGGAACCTCTCTCCAATTGATTTTGGTTAATTTTTATTTATTTAATTTTTATTTTAATTCATTTCCCTATCCACATTTGTTTGCAGGGGATTTACCTACATGTTGCTGCCTTTTGCAGCCCTCTAGCTCTTTCCTGGGCTGTTTTACAGCCTTTTTAGTGCCGAAAAGTTCGGGTCCCCATTGACTTCAATGGGGTTCGGGTTCGGGACGAAGTTCGGATCGGGTTCGGATCCCGAACCCGAACATTTCCGGGATGTTCGGCCGAACTTCTCGAACCCGAACATCCAGGTGTTCGCTCAACTCTACTGGTAACCAAGGGGACCGGATGCAAGCTCGTATGACGTCAGTCTTGTGCGTCCTCTTTCAATCAGTGCTGCTTTATCTGTGTCTCTTTCTTTCTTTGCCGGCTTTGTTCCTTTTCTTTAATATTAGGTGGATCAACACTCACTCTAAACAACCGCCAGACGCGTTTCGGGGTCTCAAGCCCCTTCCTCAGTCGTGTATTCATGTTAGAAAAAAGACGACTGAGGGGAGATCTAAAAACTAGTGATAAGCGGCAGGGGCAATATTCAAATTCGTGATATTCCGAGAATATTTTGTAGAATATTCGTCATATATTCGCAAATTCGAGATTATATTCTTGATTGAGAAAATCGGCAATGTAATATTTGCAGAATGCGCACAAAATACAGGCGTGGGTCACTTATGCTAAATTTTTCAAGCTGGTATAAGTTTTCTGAGACTGGAGAAAATGGTTGACACGGCAGAACATTAGAATAGCTTTATATGCAGATTGAGTGCTCCAATATGTTTTGTTGGGCAATATCTGCTACACTAACCTAACCTACACTGACTATCTCCCCCTAACTATCTGAATTCTATATATAAGTTAACTGTCTAATGTAATAACACAAAGCACAGAGCACAGCAATGACACTGCTGTCTCTTTCATAACTGCAATAAACTTTAGAAAATAGCTGCTGGGGATGTTCTTATATAGTAAGGGGTAGGCAACTTTTCTATTGTTGCTAAGCTGTGACAAAGCCTTCTCATTGGCCTACAAGCTAGAAGAAGGGAGGGATGATCACCTGATGTGTACTGTGTTAAAAAAAAAAATGAATATTCGTCATTACAAATACAATGGATATAAAAAGTCTACACACCCCTGTTAAAATGTCGGGTTTCTGTGATGTAAAAAAATGAGATAAAGATAAATCATTTCAGAACTTTTTCCACCTTTAATGTGACCTATAAACTGTACCACTCAATTGAAAAACAAACTGAAATCTTTTTTTAGGTGGAGGGAAGAAAAAAAATAAAAATAAAATAATATGGTTGCATAAGTGTGCACAGCACAGCACTCAGTCTTTTGGGGTATGAGTCTATCAGCATGGCACATTTTGACTAGATTTGACCACTCTTCTTTGCAAAAACACTCCAAATCGGTCAGATTGCGAGGGCATCTCCTGCGCACAGCCCTCTTCAGATCACCCCACAGATTTTCAATCAGATTTAGGTCTGGGCTCTGACTGGGCCATTCCAAAACTTTAATCTTCTTCTGGTGTATGCTTTGGGTCATTGTGATGCTGAAAGATGAAGTTCCTCTTCATGTTCAGCTTTCTAGCAGAAGCCTGAAGGTTTTGTGCCAATATTGACTGGTATTTGGAACTGTTTATAATTCCCTCTAGCTTAATTAAGGCCCCAGTTCCAGCTGAAGAAAAAAGCCTCAAAGCATGATGATGCCACCACCATATAAATATATCAGAGGTCAGTACAGAGATCTCTCCCATCATCTATTTATCCCCAGGACTGTGACAAGGGGACATACTCCGCATCTGGAGAAAAGAAGGTTTGTACACAAACATAGAAGAGGATTCTTTACGGTAAGAGCAGTGAGACTATGGAACTCTCTGCCTGAGGAGATGGTGATGGTGAATTCACTAAAAGAGTTCAAGAGGGGCCTGGTGTGAGTGTAATAATATTACAGGCTATAGCTACTAGAGAGGGGTCGTTGATCTACGTAGTTATTCTGATTGCCTTAACCCCTTAAGGACACATGACGTACCGGTACGGCATGTTTCCCGAGTCCTTAAGGACACATGACGTACCGGTACGTCATGTGCTGTTCCGATCACTGCCGTCCGGCCAGCGGTGATCGGAACAAGGTGCCTGCTCAAATCATTGAGCAGGCACCTTGGCTAAATGCGCGGGGAGGTCCCGTGACCCCCCCATGTCGGCGATCGCAACAAACTCTGACGTCATTCTGGAGCGCCCCGGGAGCCGCACGGACGGTAAGTATACTGCTCCCCCGCTCCCCACTACTACTATGGCAACCAGGACTTTAATAACGTCTTCAAATGCTTTCAGTTCACTTGCGTTTTTCCGGATCCGGCGTGTAATTCTGGCAAGTGGAGTACACGACGGATCCGGACAACGCAAGTGTGAAAGAGCCCTTACTTCCGAAAAAAGGTAATAAAAGTTATAAAAAAAGTCGCATGTATGGCAAAATTGTAACAATCAAACTGTCATCTCATCCCGCAAAAATCAAACCCTACCAAAGATAATCGCCTAAAAACTGAAAAAAACTATGGCTCTTAGACTATGGAAACACTAAAACATGATTTTTTTTGTTTCAAAAATGAAATCATTGTGTAAAACTAACATAAATAAAAAAGAAGCATACATATTAGGTATCGCCGCATCCGTATCGACCGGCTCTATAAAAAATATCACATGACCTAACCCCTCAGGTGACCACCGTAAAATTTTTTAAATAAAAGCGGCGTAAAAAAAAGCTATTTTTTGTCATCTTACGTCACAAAAAGTGTAATAGCAAGCGATCAAAAAGTCATATGCACCCCAAAATAGTGCCAATCAATCCATCATCTTATCCCGCAAAAAGTGAGACCCTAATTAAGATAATCGCCCAAAAACTGAAAAATCAATGGCTCTTAGACTTTGGAGACACTAAAGCTTTTTTTTTTTTTTTTTAATGAAATCATTGTGTAAAACTTACATAAATAAAAAAATTGTTTACATATTAGGTATCGCAGCGTCCGTGACAACCTGCTCTATAAAATTACCACATGATCTAACCTGTCAGATGAATGTTGTAAATAACAAAAAAAAACGGTGCCAAAAAAGCTATTTCTTGCTACCTTGCCGCACAAAAAGTGTAATATAGAGCAACCAAAAATCATATGTACCCTAAACTTGAGGGGTGTAGTTTCTTAGATGGGGTCACTTTTATGGAGTTTCTATTCTAGGGGTGCATCAGGGGGCTTCAAATGGGACATGGTGTCAAAAAACCAGTCCAGCAAAATCTGCCTTCCAAAAACCAAACGGCGCACCTTTCACTCTACGCCCAGCTGTGTGGCCGTACAGTAGTTTACGGCCACATATGGGGTGTTTCTGTAAACGGCAGAGTCAGGGCAATAAAGATACACTTGTTTGGCTGTTAACCCTTGCTTTGTTAGTGGAAAAAATGGGTAAAAATTGAAAATTAGGCAAAAAAATGTAATTCTCAAATTTCATCCCCATTTGCCAATAACTCTTATGCAATACCTAAAGGGTTAACGAAGTTTGTAAAATCAGTTTTGAATACCTTGAGGGGTGTATTTTATAGAATGGGATAATTTTTGGGTGGTTTCTATTATGTAAGCCTCGCAAAGTGACTTCATACCTGTAGTGGTCCCTAAAAATGGGGTTTTTGTAAATTTCTGAAAAATTTCAAGATTTGCTTCTAAACTTCTAACATCCCCAAAAAATTTAATATCATTCCCAAAATAATTCAAACATGAAGTAGACATATGGGGAATGTAAAGTCATCACAATTTTGGGGGGTATTACTATGTATTACAGAAGTAGAGAAACTGAAACTTTGAAATTTGCTAAATTTTCTAAATTTGGGTAATTTAGGAATTTTTTATGCAAATTTTTTTTATTTTTTTACTTCCTTTTACCAGTGTCATGAAGTACAATATGTGATAATCTCAGAATGGCCTGGATAAGTCAAAGCGTTTTAAAGTTATCAGATTTGCAAAAAATGGCCTGGTCCTTAAGGTGAAATAAGGCTGTGTCCCTAAGGGGTTAATGGAGTCGGGAAGGAATTTTTTTCCCCCTTAAAGAGGACCTTTGATAAGTTTGTAGTAAGTGAGATAAATATCTGTACCTGCGGGTTACCCCCGCTGTGTTGCCACCTTGCCTGCTTTTTAAAATAGCGCTCCTGCGCCCCGTTATGGCCCCCCGCAAATTTCACTCTCAGTATGCTAATACTGAGCATTGGAGCAATGAGAAGGAGACGCAGTCTCTCTCTGTGGGCTTCTCCTTCTCCCTGTCCAATCGCAGCGCAGAGTGTCACAGCCAGGGAGGTTTTTTATCCCTGACTGTGACGCTCTCCGCTGTGATTGGACAGCGCCACAGCCAGGGAGAACGAGAAGCCCACAGAGAGAGACTGCGTCTCTTCCTCATTGCTATTAGCATACTGAGAGTGAAATTTGCGGGGGGGCCATAACGGGGAGCAGGAGCGCTATTTTAAAAAGCAGGCAGGGTGGCAACACAGCGGGGGGTACCCAGCAGGTACAGATATTTATCTAACTTACTACAAACCTATGAAAGGTCCTCTTTAAAGGGAACCTGTCACCTGGATTTTGGGTATAGAGCTGAGGACATGGGTTCCTAGATGGCCGCTAGCACATCCACAATACCCAGTCCCCATAGCTCTGTGTGCTTTTATTGTGTAAAAAAAAAAGTTTTTATACATATGCAAATTAATCTGAGATAAGTCAGAGCTTGAAAATATGACTCTTCTCTGGTCACACAAGTAAGATATGACTCTTTTATGTTAATTTGCATAAAAGGCGGGAAGTACAAAAATGCATAATGCTTATTGAATTTGTCTGCAAATTAAATTAAAAGTGTAATTTATATGTTTAGGGTAACACAATGAACTTTTAAAAACGCTCAGTGAGGGTAGCATAGTAGAGGGGACAGGTTCCCTTTAAGTGGAGAAAATTGTCTTCTACCTCACAGGTGTTTTTTGCCTTCCTCTGGATCAACTTGCAGGATGACAGGCCGAACTGGATGGACACGTCTTTTTTCGACCTTATAAACTATGTTACTATGTTACTATGTTACCCTGAATGAAAAAGTGATAACCCCTTGAGCTATAATCTATTCACACATTGGAGATGAACCACTTGCAATTATACAAAACCTGTGATTACACCCATAGGACTCCTTCACTGCTTTTTTGGGCTAAAAAAAAGCCTTAACAAACGACTGACTTGATAGCGTTTCTTGTAGCCTTCTTTTAGAGGCAAGTATGTGTCCTCTGTGATGAACACTTTTCTCAGTAGAGATGCATGAGAAAAAAGCATTGGTAAAACAAACACCATGCAGAAATAGCATAAAAAATTAAAACAACGCCAACATGTCTTCTGAAGCTGCAAAAAAAATCAAGAATAGTGTATGGGAGAAAAAATGCAGTGCAATGATGGAAAAAAACACCAGATCTAGAGCATGCTGCCATTTAATAGGAAATATTAAACACCACTTGTCCTGTGTTTAATATGTCCCATAGATTTCCATGCAGCATCTGGAGTTTAGGCTAGGTCTACACGACGACATTTGTCGCGCAACACATAGGGCGCAACTATACTGCAACATTTGTCACGCGACATTCGGTTGCACCAATGTCGCGTGACAATTTTTAGAATGGCAGTCTATGGTGTCGCACTGCAACATGCGACATGCTGCGACGCGACAGTCGCAGAAAAATCCATCTCGAATGGATTTCTGCGACTGTCGCAGTCGCAGCATTTTGCATGTTGCAGTGTGACACCATAGACTGCCATTATAAAAATTGTCGCGCAACATTGGTGCAACAAAATGTTGTGCAACAAGTGTCGTCATGTAGACCCAGCCTTAAACACAGAGAAAAGGCAGCAAAAAATGCACAGCCCTAAAAACATTCCAAAAAAGCCTACGTGTGACACTAGCCTAAGGCCCCTTTGCAGGCGAGCATGTGCGGATTAGGTCCGGATGCGTTGTGAATGCGTTCAGTGAAACATTCGCGATTTTGAAAACAAATTGAGTTTTGTCTGCGATCGCGTTCAGTTGTTATCGAGCTGGTGCAATGCGATTTAATGCGTTTTGCACGAGCGTGATAAAAAACTGAATGTATACAAACAACATCTCTTAGCAACCATCCGTGAAAAACTAATCGTATCCGCACTTGCTTGCGGATGCAATGCAATTTTGACGCAGCTTCATTCACTTCTATGGGGCCAGGGCTGCGTAAAAAATGGCAGAATATAGAACATGCTGTGATTTTCACACAACGCACATGTACACAGCCCTATTGAAATGAAGGGATCTGGATTCTTTACGGGCGCAATGCGTTGGTATCACGCATTGCACCCGTGCGGAATACTCGCTCGTGTGAATGGGGCCTAAGGGTCCTGCTAAATGTACAGCTGATCTGGTAGATTATGGGGAATGAAGCAGACATTCCCAAATCCCAATAAGGCCTCTTTCACACTACCATTTTTTTTTCCGTCTTGCGGGCCGTTTTTTGCATTCCGTATACTATCCAAATACGGAACCATTCATTTCAATGGAGTTTGCAAAAAAAACGGAATGCATACGGAAATGCATCCGTATGTCTTCAATATCCGTTCCGTTTTTTGCGGAACCATCTATTGAAAATGTTCTTTCTTTTTTTTTTCTCTATATTAAGGGACACTATAGTCACCAGAACCACAACAGCTATACGTAGTAGTTCTGGTGTCTATAGCATGTCTCTGCAAGCTTTTTCATGTAAACACTGCCTTTTCAGAAAATAAAGGCAGTATTTACATTACTGCCAAGGATCATCTCTAGTGGCCACTCATCATTATTAAAGTTTACTACTCTACGAGGTGTGTGGATTTTGTGTGTGTGTGTGTGTGTGTGTGTGTGTTGTAGTGGAGGGCGTGATTGCATGCTAGGGTGTGGGAAGGCGGGATCCAGGGGGCCCAAGTAAATTCTTACCCAGGGTACAATCAATATTAAAGACGGCCCTGGTCCTGGACATATAGAATACCTTTTCAAGCTTCTGTGCCACATCCAAAATCTATAACATGTATAATACTGGTATCTGTGAAGATTATTTTTAGATTGTTTTCTAACTGACTTGCAATATATGTTTAGTTGCTAAATTGAACTCTCCCTTCTTCACTCTATGCTATGTATAGGTTCATCTCCGAAAGCTATTTTATAGTATAGCTACTCTGCTGTAAGCCCCATAGAAGCAAATGTAGGGGGTCACATCCCTCCCAAAGATAGCATGCGGACAGGGGTTGTCAGACAACCGATTTAAAGGGTGATCATAATCTGCAGTCCATGCACATATTTTTATCTGCTACAATGACGCTGAACAATAGTCGGTGGGGACTTCATATGAATGATCCCACCACAGACTGGAAATGATTGGTCGAATGCGGCCCATCAGACCATACTCTGGAATATCAGTGCAAAGTATCTTCAGCGCTTTCAGCGAAGGGTACGGGTAGGAGCAGGGAGATGTGCTCACTGCAGAGCATATTCGGGTATGGTCACAGGACGACACTGGTTGCATGACGTATTGCAGGCAAGATAGCAGACTAGAGGTGATCCTATAGAAAAAGCACTGCTGGATTTTTTTCAAATCGCGCAGCAATCCCATTCCTTTCTATCGGATCACCGCTACTCTGCAATCCTGGACGCGTCAGATGTCACGTGACCAATGTTACCGTGTAGCCTTACCCTAATACAAATCAATATCCGTACTCTGCATACATGGATGTGGTGTGCTGTAGTGAATAGCGATTTAGGAGGTAGGAACTTTAGGGGGGTCATTTTGTGATAAAATTAGAAAATCAATAAATAATTTTAGGTTATTTCTAACACTTTGAAAGAGATGTAAGTAAACGTTTAATTATGTGAGTGTTATCTAAGAAAATGCCAGGCAGGAGCCACAAAACATATCCTGGCTCTATTTATCGGTCCCGCCTTTGCCTTCTGTGGGCCCAGTCTTTTCTACATTTGTCATTGATACTCATAATAAACGTTATTCATCCATTTTTGTATTTATAGTGTAGAGTGAATCGAAGTATACGAAGTGGACTTCGATCCGAATTTCTGAAAAAATTTAATTTGCCGCAAAGCCGAATTTCCTTGCGCTTTGTGGTAACTAATAAATTTTTCCTAAAATGGTAGCTGAAAAAAAAATAAAAATACTCACCGCATCCACTTACTCACATCAACACGTGCGCCCAGCATGATCACGAGGTGACATCATCACACTCGCTGCAGGTTCTTCAATTAAAATGGGAGATGATGGCCTCTCCGCGAGCAAGTGGATGAGGCGAGTTTAATTCTTTTAAACCCCTGATTAACCCCTGAACAGTTTTATGAGAGTCACAGATGCCGTGATGAGGGGTTAAATGACAGGGGAAGCAATAATCGTCGTTCCCTGTCATTGTGCCGGCTCCATACAATGGAAAGCAATTTGTGACAAAGTAATTCAGGAAAAAAAACAAATTTCTAGTTGACGTTCGGCAAAGCTGCCGAATCAAATTTTTCAAAACTTTGCTCATCATTTATAAAACTAACCAATAACTACATCATACATTGGTAGAAGATGCTAGGTGACAACTACTGATGGCAGCCATGGTCTCCATAGGAGTTCTCACCCAGCTCTCCAAAGATTATGAATGCCGCATAAGGCCTCTTGCACATGAACGTTCTGTGCCCGTGTCACTTGAATGGGTCCGCAATCACAGAGATGCGGAACGGAAGCACAGATTGGAGCCCCACGGAAGCACTACAAAGTGCTTCCGTGGTGTTTCTACCCGTGCCTCCGCACCGTAAAAAATAAGGACTTGTTCTATTTTTTGTGGTGCGGACGGATCACGGACCCATTCAGGCAAATTGCGGTCCCCAATGCACGGGACGGATGCACAACGTTCGTGTGCAAGAGGCCTAAATCATATGATCCCATATATGACCTCTTCATCACACCACAAAACTTAAATGCAGAGCCCAGACCAGACCCCCTTATAAATGCAGACCATAAAATAGACCCCTAAACAAATACAAACCTCAGATCAGACCCCACTACATACATACAATCCCCAAACCAGACACCTTTAAACTAATACAGACCCCAAAATATATGCTCCCTAAACTAATACAGACTCAGACCAGACCCCCTAAACAGATCCCAAACCAGACCCCTTAAACAAATTCAGACCTCAGATCAGACATTGTCTGTGGTGGCACCAGAAATGAAGAGAACTTCCGGAACAAGTAGAGGTGTTAGGATTCGGCTACACAGTGATCTTGGTCGTGCAACAGTTGTTGAGCTCAAGGATCGCAGTGTAGCACTGCTAGCATAGAAATGAGTGCACGGCCCCCACTGTAACTAGAGATGAGCGAAGTTTACAAAAATTTGATTCGACTGCTTCACCTAATTTCACAAAGAATTTTGCTTCATGACAAATTACTTCATCACGAAGCGCATTTCTTTGTAAGTAGCGGGTGACATTGACGGGGAACAGCAATTGTGCCTCCCCCAGGGGCGGTGCAAGGATTTTTGCCACCCTAGGTAAAGATCCATTTTGCCGCCCCATCATGTCACTCACTCACTGACAGACACACACACTGACAGACAGACACGCACGCACTCAGACACTGACTGAATGACGTACACAGAAACTCACTGAAAGACACACATACACTCACTGAAAGACACACACACACTCACTGACAGACAGACACACACTCACTCACTCACTGACAGACATATACCTACCCACTGAAACACAATCAGTCACTGGCAGACAAACACATACATATACTCACTGACAAACATACATATAATCACTGACAAACACACAAGACACTCACTGACATACACTCACTGACTGATATACACACACAGACACTCAATGATAGACACACATACATTTACTGACAGAAAGACAGAGATACATACACTCACTAACTGACATAAATACACAGGCAGACACTCACTCAGTCAGGCCCTATGCAGACAAGCATGTCCGGATTAGGTCCGGATGCATCCCGATGCATTGCGGCAAACCCACGCGAGTAGGTACCCAATTGCAGTCAGTTTTGACTGCGATTGCGTTCCGTTGTTCAGTTTTTATTGTGCGGGTGCAATGCGTTTTGCACTTGCTTGATAAACAACTGAATGTGGTACCCAGACCCGAACTTCTTCACTGAAGTTCAGGTTTGGTTTTGGTTTTGTGTAGATGTAATTATTTTCCCTTATAACATGGTTATAAGGGAAAATAATAGCATTCTTTAATACAGAATGCTTAGTACAAGGTAAATTAAGGGTTAAAAAATAAAAAAATTAACTCACCTCCTCCAATTGATCGCGTAGCTGCCGGTCTCCTGTTCTTTCTTCAGGACCTGTGGTGACGTCACTGAGCTCATCAAATGGTCCAATCACATGGTCCATCACCACGGTGATGGACCATGTGATTGGACCATATGATGTGACGTCACCACAGGTCCTTTAGCCGGCAGCTCATGATTAAAAAAGGAAGAAGAGATCGGCTGCTACGCGATCAAGAGGAGGAGGTAAGTTAAAAAAAAAAATTTTTCAACCCTCAATTGACCACCTACTATGCATTCTGCATTAAAGAATGCTATTATTTTCCCTTATAACCATATTATAAGGGATAATAATACAGTGAATAGACTGTCATCTTAGCAACATGCGTGAAAATCGCACAGCCTCCGCATTTGCTTGCGAATGCTTGCGATTTTCACACAGCCCCATTCACTTCTATGGGGCCTGCGTTGCATGGAAAACGCACAATATAGAGCATGCTGCGATTTTCACGCAACGCACGAGTGATGCGTGAAAATCACCGCTCATGTGCACAGCCCCATAAAAGTGAATGGGTCCGGATTCAGTGCGGGTGCAATGCGTTCACCTCACGCATTGCACCCGCGCGAAAAACTCGCTGGTGTTAAAGGGGCCTTAAACACTCACCTCCCTGGGGTCCATTGTGGTGCAGCTCCTCAGTCCTCCAGCGGGCCGTTTAGTATGTCGGGGCCGGAATGACGTCATATTCCGGCATCACAGAGGGCGCACGAAGGGAGGAGTGGGGAGCTGCTAGAACAGCCTCCCTTGCCGCCCGCCTCCTCTCCTCCGGTAATTTACTGGCAGAGCAGGCACCTGCCATCAGGGTAAGAAGATGCCTGCTCTGCCATATTTAAGAAGGATCTCCACCTCCTGGCCCCCCTGAAACGGCGCTGGGGGCAGCTCAAGA
Source organism: Bufo gargarizans (assembly GCF_014858855.1). Classification (NCBI taxonomy): domain Eukaryota; kingdom Metazoa; phylum Chordata; class Amphibia; order Anura; family Bufonidae; genus Bufo; species Bufo gargarizans. The sequence goes on along the minus strand of NC_058081.1, from coordinate 507,629,307 downwards.
GCCGCTCGCCCTGTCGCCCAGGGCTGCAGCTCCAGTCAAAGGGAGCCCACCAGGGCGCCCCCAGCAGGCCGGCGCCCTAGGCGAATGCCTAGTTCGCCTATATGGTTGCGCCGGCCCTGGCCTCCCCTGTCATTTAACTCCTTAGATGCCACGTTATTCACTGATCGCAGCATGAATAATGAGGGCTTTAAGGGGTTAATGAGCTAAAATATATATATATATATATATATATATATAATACTCACCTTATCCATTTGAGCATGAAGATGTTGCTGTGCCCATCTTGATTGAAGATCCCGCACAAAATCTCTGGCTAGCGTGGTGACATCACACGTCACCATGCATGAGATTTTGCGTGGGAACTTCGCACTCAAATGGATGAGGGGAGCATGCTTTTTTTTTTTACTGCCATTTCAGTGAAAATTGATTTGTTACTACGAAGCAGGAGGAAATTCGGCTTTGCATTGAATCGAATTTTCATTGAAATTCGGATTGAAGTCCACGTTGGATACTTTGATTCACTCAACACTAACCATTCCCCGAATCCCCAAAAAATCCAATACTGCTGGATTTTTTGCGGCAAATGTGCGAGGCGCACTGCGACCCCTTTCATTTCTATGCCAGCACTGCTACACTGCAGTCTTTTGGCTGTCACCAGTTACTGCTCATTCAGGGGGCCTCCCTTTTCTATGGAAACCTCCCAGGCATTCCAGGACTATTAGTATTACGAAAAGCTGAATTATATTCTATATCCATTCTTTTTATGTGTCATTACGGGCCTGGAGAGAGCTTGGTGACAACCATTTTAACTGCCATCAGTGGTTGTCACTCCATATCTGTTACCTGTGTTTTTAGAGAAAAATTGTGGCTGAATATAACATCAACCCATTGCACTAGAGGACGTCCCTTTGAAAGATATATTTGCCTGATTTTCACAAGATTAGCATTTTTATGTTAAGGGGAAATAATCTGCAAATGAACATTAAGCAAAATGTCTTCTCTCCACATCACCCTTAATAAAAATCATTAATCTAGTATCAGGTACGTAACATAACCAGAAATATTTGTGACACTGGTTTGTTTGTGTCCAGTGAGGGATATAATTACAGATTCTTTGAAAATGAATCTCCCAACGGAAGGATTTGTTAAACCAATCCTGTCAGATTGTATGGTTGATAAATACTGTATTTAAATGCAAATCTGTATAGTGCCGCTCAGGTAATGTCCCACATGAGCACCTTTTACAAATAAAAATAATACTTCACCGAGGATAGTCGCAGCATATAAACACATAATTAATCAGAATAGTTGCTTGAAAATAAGGGCAAAATCGAGCAGTTTATTGCTCCCATGCAAGAAGAATCAGGCGAACTACAAGATCGCCATCTAGTGGTCACACAGTGGCAATTGCAGGAAGAGCAGAAATCATCTGCAGTAAATTCAGAAAAGGCTCTGTATACACCACACAGGGCCAAATATGATGATGTATGTGAAGACTCCCTTCCAAAACACTTGAGAATGGTACAGCCACCATAGTACCCGAATAGCACTAACATAGAGTGCCGACTTTCAGTTATAGTTCGTAGTAGCACTTTTGCGGTAATGCATGGGGGGTCTTGAGTTCAAATCGAATCAATGACAATATCTGCAGGGACTTTGTATTATGTACCTGTGTTTAGGTTCTGTTCACATTACTTTTGCGGCTTCTGCTATACACCTCTATAGCGGTGCGGAGAAATACAGTTTTTTTTGGGCCTTAAATTTTTGCAGAAAAATCTATTTTAGGCCTCATGCACACAACCGTAGTTCTGGTCCGCATCCTAGCCGCAGTTTTTGTGGCTCAGGTGCGGACCTATTCAATTCAACGGGGCCGCAAAAGATGCGGACAGCACTCCGTGTGCTGTCCGCATCCGTTGCTATGTTCTGTGGCCCGCCCCAAAAAAATAGAACATGTCCTATTCTTGTCAGTTTTGCGGACAAGAATAGGCACACGGGCGGCTTCCATTTTTTGCGGACCACAAAGAACAGAACGGTCGTGTGCATGACGCCTTACGCTACATTATTTACATATGTTCACCGTAAAAGAGGGCACAGTACTTTAAACCATTGCATCAAAACATATTCATACCATGCAGTCTACCAGTTGCAATTCACTAAATATGTGGGCAATTAACGTATTTACAGTCTCTCATAGAAGGGCACTTGGCTCAGGTACACTCACCAGAGGCTCACGTTTGGAGGTTGCACATTAAAAGGCACATTATAGATATTGATTCTCCTAAGCAACACAGTCCATATCTATACTGTCACCAATCTAGAGGCCCTCTAGATTGGTGACAGTATACCGTAGATATGGACTGTGTTTCTTAGGAGAATCAATATCCATAATGTGCCTCTAGTAAAGGGCTTCAAGTGCCTTAGCTTGGGGTCTCCTCTTGGATTGAAGCCAGGGGCTGATGTGGCCCTGGAAAAATCTAAGAGTGGCCCCAATGTTATAGGTGGGTCTAAAGAGAACCGGATCGGGACTCAGCTGGTAACACGGTTCTCCAATCCAGTTGTTATTTTAACTACCGGATCTGGAGAACTGAAGGGAACTGGCTGAATCCAATGCCTTCCTGTACCCAACTACATACAGATTCTAATCTCGTCAATGATTTCAGCAGCTCTGCCAGAAGACATCTTTAATTGCTATTTTGTGGAGAAGAAATGAGCAGCGCTTCTGCTCTAATTAAACAGGCACTAGGTTCGATGAGCTGAGTATTTTGTATTTTCTATACATCTCACTATGTGCAGAGGGAGTGGAAGAATCCCTCCTATGAAGGTGACCCCTGAAGTGTGTGCCCTGAAAAAGTGGTGCACTAGCCCTGTAAGCTGCCCACATTCCCCATCTAAGGGTAAGTCAAGAGGAAATGCCCAGCAAAATGGGCCAAAGACCAAGGCTGTCCCCGATTAATTGCATGGGCAGTAGTCTCAGCAGCTGCATTTATCCAAAGATGGCCATGTCTATAAGTGATGGTCCATAGCGTCAGAGCAGCCTGTGATGGCCTAGGAGGCTACTTCCATGCAGGTGTTCCATTAAAAATAGCTGCAGATAAGATGGCTGAAAGCGATGGTGTGATGTCCTGCAAATGCAACGGCTGATGCATTGACCGGTATCCAGTGATGACGATCATGACCAAAGTTCTAAGTGAGAATCTGGGTGTCACGGATGGTGTAACAGAAAACAAGAAGTTACAAATAAGGATCCGACTGGCTTGATCCAAAACTAAGGAACAAAAGGGTGACCCCTATTTAAGCCCTGAAACTCTCCCTGTCTTCTCAGCCCATGCAAAGATCTCTGTGATAGAAAATTGCATGCCCACGTGCCTCGACTGCCTGACATCTGAACACCCTATAATAGTGAGGGGACACGACCACCGGCTCCCTACACTTAATACGGAGGGAGTCAGGGTCACCTAGGATCAAGCAAACAGGAAAACACAAATCAATGAACAGACTTATCTGTAGAAGGATCAGTTGTAGCATCCAGCATGTACACACTCCAGGAAGTTGTATAAACCGCAAAGTGATGCAGTATAAGAAGGGATTTAAAGGGATGCAATCAGTGCAACTACATGACAGCTGAGAGAGGCTAACGAGATGACAAAACGAAAGCAAAACAAAAGAACCTCAAGCAGGAGGTTCTGAAGAACATCTGTCAGAGCTTCTCAGCTGTCTGGCGGTGACAGTACCCCTCCTTCTACGAGTGGACTCTGGACACTCAAAGCCCACCTTCTCAGGATGGGCACTATGGAAAGCCCTGATGAGACGAGTGGCCTTAATGTCCGTCACTGGCACCCACATCCTCTCCTCAGGACCATAACCCTCCCAATGAACGAGGTACTGGAGAGAACCGCAGACAACACGAGAATCCACAATCCGAAAGACCTGAATTTCAAGATTGCCATCAACCACAATCGGAGGAGGAGGCAAAGACGAGGGCACAATGGGTTGGACATAAGGTTTTAATAAGGACTTATGAAAAACATGGATCTTCCAAGTCTGAGGAAGATCAAGACGGTAGGCAACAGGATTGATGACGGACAAGATTTTGTAAGGCCCAATAAACTTAGGACCCAACTTTCAGATGGGAACCTTCAATTTGATATTCTTAGTAGACAACCACACCAGATCACCAACATTCAGGTCCGGACCAGGCACACGTCTCTTATCTGCCACACGCTTATATCTCTCACTCATGCTCTTTAGATTATCCTGAATCTTTTGCCAAATAGATGAAAAAGATGAGGAGAATCTGTCCTCATCAGGTAAACCAGAAGACCCCTCTCCAGAGAAAGTCCCAAACTGCGGATGAAACCCATATGCACCAAAGAATGGTGACTTATCAGAGGACTCCTGACGACGGTTATTTAAAGCAAACTCAGCAAGGGACAAAAAAGAACACCAATCCTCCTGATTCTCCGCCACAAAACAGCGCAGATATGTCTCCAGATTCTGATTGACGCGCTCTGTCTGGCCATTCGACTGCGGGTGGAAAGCAGAAGAGAATGACAACCAAACCCCCAAGCGAGAACAGAAAGCCTTCCAGAATCTGGAAACAAACTGCGTGCCCCTATCAGAGACTATGTCTGAAGGAATACCATGCAATTTGACAATGTGATCAATAAATGCCTGCGCCAGCGTTTTAGCATTGGGCAAGCCAGGAAAAGGAATGAAATGCACCATTTTGCTAAAACGGTCCACCACCACCAGAATCACAGTCTTCCCCGAGGAACAAGGCAGGTCCGTAATGAAGTCCATGGACAGATGTGTCCAAGGACGGGAAGGAATGGGTAACGGAAGGAGAGGACCTGATGGCCGTGAATGAGGGACTTTGGCACGAGCGCAGGTCTCGCAGGCTGCCACAAAACCCTCAACCGACTTACGAAGCGCCGACCACCAGAATCTCCAAGCTATGAGATCCACTGTGGCTCTACCCCCGGGTGCCCAGCAAGGACAGTATCGTGGTGCTGCTTAAAAACCTTGTGTCTTAAAGCAAGAGGCACAAGCAACCTCCCAGGAGGACAAAGATCAGGAGCCTCTGCCTGGGCTGCCTGAACCTCTGCCTCCAATTCAGGATAAAGAGCAGAGACCACCATACCTTCAGCCAAAATGGGACCCGGGTCTTCAAAATTCCCACCTCCCGGAAAACAACGTGACAGGGCATCCGCCTTTACATTCTTAACCCCATGGCGGAACGTGACAACAAAATTAAACCTTGAAAAGAACAAAGACCATCTGGCCTGTCTCGGGTTCAGACGCTTGGCTGACTCCAAGTAGGCCAGATTCTTATGGTCAGTAAACACGGTAATAGGGTGTCTGGCTCCCTCTAGCCAATGGCTCCATTCCTCAAAAGCTAACTTGATGGCCAACAACTCCCTATCTCCCACAATGTAATTTCTCTCTGCGGAGGAGAGTTTCTTTGAGAAAAAGGCACACGGTCGCCATTTGGCAGGAGAGGGACCCTGAGACAAGACCGCACCCACACCCACCTCAGAAGCGTCCACCTCAACTATGAAGGGCAGAGAGATATCAGGTTGTACTAAGATGGGAGCGGAAGCAAAACTCTCCTTGATACTAGAAAAGGCCTTACATGCCTCTACCGACCAGGAGGAAAAATCTACTCCCTTTCTAGTCATATCAGTGAGTGGTTTAACAACAGAGGAATAATTCAAAATAAACTTCCTGTAATAATTGGCAAAAGCCAAAAAGCACATCAACGCCTTCTGATTCTCAGGAAGCTCCCACTCAAGCACAGCGCGGACCTTCTCGGGGTCCATGCGAAAACCAGAAGCGGAGAGAAGAAACCCCAGAAATTTCTGGAACCGCAAACACACATTTTTCCAGTTTATCGTACAATTTATTCTCCCACAGGTTGCGCAAGACCTGACGTAGGTGGTCCTTATAAGTTTTGAAATCAGGGGAAAAAATCAAAATGTCATCTAGATACACTAATACAAATTTCCCCATTAAATAATAAAAAATGCTGTTCACAAAATGCTGAAAGACGGCTGGAGCATTTATCAAACCAAAAGGCATAACCAAATTCTCAAAATGGCCCTCAGGGGTATTGAAGGCCGTCTTCCATTCGTCTCCTTCTCTGACCCTGACCAGGTTGTATGCCCCTCTTAGATCCAACTTGGAAAAAACTTTAGCCCCAACAATCTGGTTAAACAGGTCCGGGATCAGAGGAAGCGGATAAGGGTCACGAATTGTGATACTGTTCAGCTCCCTGAAATCCAGACATGGTCTTAAAGAACCATCTTTTTTCTTAACAAAGAAAAAACCAGCGGCAACAGGTGACTTCGAGGGTCGTATGTGTCCCTTTCTCAGGCTCTTAGAGATATAAGCACGCATAACGACCCTTTCAGGTTGGGAGAGATTGTATAAACGAGATTTAGGCAGCTTGGCGCCTGGGATGAGATTAATAGGGCAATCGTACTCCCTGTGAGGGGGCAACTACTGAACACCACTCTCAGAAAACACATCCGAAAATTCAGAGAGAAAAGATGGAACAGTCTTAGTAGAAACCTCTGAAACAGATGTCATGAGGCAATTCTCTCTGCAAAAGTCACTCCAACCATTTATTTGCCTCGCTTGCCAATCAATGGTGGGGTTATGTTTAGTGAGCCAGGGTAGCCCCAACACTAGAGGAGTAGGCAACCCGCTTAGGATGAAACATGACACATCCTCAACATGAGTATCACTCACAATAAAACAGATATTGTGAACTATGCCCTTTAACAATTTCTGAGAAAGTGGAACGGAATCAATAGCAAAAACAGGTATATCCTTTCCCAAAGTGCATACCTGGAAACCATGTGTTATAGCAAATTGATTATCAATGAGATTGACAGCAGCTCCACTATCTACAAAAATCTCACAAAAAATGTTCTTGCTCTCTAGTGCCACCCTGGCAGGTAGGACAAAAAGGGAACTACAAGCAAACGGAAAACTTTCAATTTCTGCATCAACCTTGCCAATAGTAACAGATGGAACGTTTTTAGAGGATTTTTTTCTTTTTGTTTCTTTATTACTCTCAAAAAACTGCCTGAATCTCCTAGAGGGACAAACATTTGCCAAATGATTTATACCTCCACAACAAAAACAAACCCTCCTCTGAGAGCTGAATCTTCTATTGTCAGAGGCAAGCAAACCCAGCTGCATGGGCTCCTGCTCAGAGGGGATTGAGAGAGACGGAGACCCTCTGCGCACTGAATGAGACCGCCGCACTGTCCTTGGACCGAGTATGACAGGAAGGAGTGATCTCTCCTCTCTCTCTAAGACGCCTGTCAATACGAACAGCCCGAGACATGGCAGTGTCCAAGGAGGTAGGTCTCTCATGAAAGGCAAATGCATTTTTCAATCCCTCTGAAAGACCATGGCAAAATTGACTTCGGAGTGCAACATCATTCCAACCAGTATCAGCTGCCCATCTCCGAAATTCTGAACAGTATATCTCTGCAAAACAAAAGAACCTCAAGCAGGAGGTTCTGAAGAACGTCTGTCAGAGCTTCTCAGCTGTCTGGCGGTGACACTGGGTCTAAGAGAGAGAAGCTGCAGCAGTTGGAATAATACCACTGAGTGGAAGAGCAACTAGTGTCATGATCCATGCATTAGCCCTTGGGAACACTAAAGGTATAAAGCATGGGGCAAGTCTGACAGCTTCAATCAGGGGCGGATTGGCCATAGACACTACAGGGAACTTTCCCAGTGGGCCGATGCCCTACAGGGCCTCCCAAGCCTTCCTCATTGTGACTGGCCAGGTACACACTACTAGTGGCACTATAGGGATCTTTATTAAAGAAAGTACAGGCAACATGCGGAAAGTAGGGCTGGCGTGTTGTTGTGACCCATATCTTACTTCCTCAGCTCCCTGTTCTACATCTTAATTAGAGACAATTAGAGGAGGACAGAACATGGCAGCTGTTGATGGCCACCACAGAGGGGCAGCTTTTGGAGAGGTATTTTGTGCTGCACTGTGGTATTTGGTTCTGTGGGATGGTATTCTGTGCTGCACTGTGATATTGCTGACCCTGAAAACTTGTATTGGCCCCATCTACTTGTGTTGCTCCATTCGTTTCCATTGCTTTGCGCACCGCTCATAGTTCCTAAGTTGAGTGGTATTTGTGTGTGTAGTGTATATATGTGCATTTATGTATTAATGTATGTGTACCATGTGTTTTTATGTGTATGTGTGTTGCATGTATATATGGTGTATGTATATGTAAACTTGTGGCGTGACGCTGCGTGTCCGCCATTGAGTAGGGAACCTGTTGTTGAATACCACCCCTGGGTACAGAACTCCACCTTACACTTCCAACTCTATATTACGCAATTCTATATAGCAAAAAAAAAAAGGTATGGTGTCCATTTCAAGCCTGATGGTTTCTAATTAAACACTTTTGGCATATATTGGGTGTAAAGACCTACAGTACGTTTGATGTATATTGAAAGATTCAACAGTATACAGCAAACATAGGGCTAAACTGTGATGTGAGTCTTACTTGAGTTTTCCCCAGGAATTGTGTTTTTTTTCCTCAGACTACCAAAGCATACTGGTAGGTTAACTGTCTTCCTAGGAAATTAACCTAGTGCCTGAGATCCGAAAATTAGGTGACATGGACTGATGTGATATATGCTGGTGCTATACGGTTTAAATAGCAAATGAATAACAGTGTGTAAATAGCAGTGCTATACAGTGCCTATATAATAGCGCAGCTGTCTTCATGACCTTAATGTTGCACAACCAGAGCATGTGGTAGACCATAAAAGCAGAGGACATGGCAAAGAAGAACATTTGTTATTCAGACCAAATGCAAGAACAGGTAGATGTGATTGGAGATTTTTTGATACCAAAGCCCTGCTTTCATATATTGGACATGCTTCCATTATGCCAAACCTTGGACCCAACAGAATCTTTCCCAAGTTAAGCTAAGAGAATAGAGAAGAGGCATGACAAGCTGTAGGCCCTTTATTCCAGACCACAAATGACCTTCATTGATACAATCTTCTGTCATGTCTCTAATTAAGGCTTGTCTCACATATGCATTTATTATATCCAGCAGGCTGTCTGGCACTGCTGAATGATAACTGGCATCAGCCGGCCCCATTCACTGTAATGGGGACCGGTGGAGATCCGGCTGCAATCCGGTAAACATGCTGAGAAGCGGCCGGATGAAAACCGCTGACTGTAAGATACGTCCCTAGTTTAAACAATAGGAAATTAGAAAATAAATATTTTCTACTAATTAAAACTTTCCTGGTAGTTCAATGAAGAACAGGGGGTCAATGTCGCTTATTTTAATAGTTCAGGTTAGAGGGGTTAATAGTTTAGGTTAAGCAGCTCCTGTTAATCCTAGTTTGTCATCTTTTGACCATTGAAACAAACAGCAATGGCACTTGTGGTCACATTACAGGGAGTGCAGAATTATTAGGCAAGTTGTATTTTTGAGGATTAATTTTATTATTGAACAACAACCATGTTCTCAATGAACCCAAAAAACTCATTAATATCAAAGCTGAATATTTTTGGAAGTAGTTTTTAGTTTGTTTTTAGTTTTAGCTATTTTAGGGGGATATCTGTGTGTGCAGGTGACTATTACTGTACATAATTATTAGGCAACTTAACAAAAAACAAATATATACCCATTTCAATTATTTATTTTTACCAGTGAAACCAATATAACATCTCAACATTCACAAATATACATTTCTGACATTCAAAAACAAAACAAAAACAAATCAGTGACCAATATAGCCACCTTTCTTTGCAAGGACACTCAAAAGCCTGCCATCCATGGATTCTGTCAGTGTTTTGATCTGTTCACCATCAACATTGCGTGCAGCAGCAACCACAGCCTCCCAGACACTGTTCAGAGAGGTGTACTGTTTTCCCTCCTTGTAAATCTCACATTTGATGATGGACCACAGGTTCTCAATGGGGTTCAGATCAGGTGAACAAGGAGGCCATGTCATTAGATTTTCTTCTTTTATACCCTTTCTTGCCAGCCACGCTGTGGAGTACTTGGACGCGTGTGATGGAGCATTGTCCTGCATGAAAATCATGTTTTTCTTACCTTGCAGACTTCTTCCTGTACCACTGCTTGAAGAAGGTGTCTTCCAGAAACTGGCAGTAGGACTGGGAGTTGAGCTTGACTCCATCCTCAACCCAAAAAGGCCCCACAAGCTCATCTTTGATGATACCAGCCCAAACCAGTACTCCACCTCCACCTTGCTGGCGTCTGAGTCGGACTGGAGCTCTCTGCCCTTTACCAATCCAGCCATCTGGCCCATCAAGACTCACTCTCATTTCATCAGTCCATAAAACCTTAGAAAAATCAGTCTTGAGATATTTCTTGGCCCAGTATTGACTTTTTAGCTTGTGTGTCTTGTTCAGTGGTGGTCGTCTTTCAGCCTTTCTTACCTTGGCCATGTCTCTGAGTATTGCACACCTTGTGCTTTTGGGCACTCCAGTGATGTTGCAGCTCTGAAATATGGCCAAACTGGTGGCAAGTGGCATCTTGGCAGCTGCACGCTTGACTTTTCGCAGTTCATGGGCAGTTATTTTGCGCCTTGGTTTTTCCACACGCTTCTTGCGACCCTGTTGACTATTTTGAATGAAACGCTTGATTGTTCGATGATCACGCTTCAGAAGCTTTGCAATTTTAAGAGTGCTGCATCCCTCTGCAAGATATCTCACTATTTTTGACTTTTCTGAGCCTGTCAAGTCCTTCTTTTGACCCATTTTGCCAAAGGAAAGGAAAGTTGCCTAATAATTATGCACACCTGATATAGGATGTTGATGTCATTAGACCACACCCCTTCTCATTACAGAGATGCACATCACCTAATATGCTTAATTGGTAGTAGGCTTTCGAGCCTATACAGCTTGGAGTAAGACAACATGCATAAAGAGGATGATGTGGTCAAAATACTCATTTGCCTAATAATTCTGCACGTAGTGTATAGGAGTATTAAAATTAAAACTTACAGTGTACAGTACAATACAGTATCCGCTGTATAGTCCTCTTATTATTAATCTGGCTTCTCCCACTGGTAACAACACCAAAGATATTTTAACTGCACAAGTCAGAGCCTTCATGTATTTCCCTGCTGCCTGGGGACCTTCAACATGGGGAGGGAGGTTTCTCACAGTCCTCTCAATGAGCTGAATGATTTTTCAGCCTCCTATCCTGCACATACTGAACTCACAGATCGGTCATCTTATGAACATTCTGCCATATCATTAAGGAAACACTCAGGGAGGTCTGGCACTGCTGGAGCACCCTGACTGCAGACTATAAGACGCAGGCACTTTACATAACTTCTTGCTAAAAAAGTGAGTCTTATAATCGAAAAATACTGTACTCTTTCAAAGAGTCCATTCACAATTATATTGTGATAACCCAGACTACCAGTGATCTCCAGAACATATTGGTCCTAGCAAGAGCTCAAGCCCCTTTGGCTGCGCCGCTTGATAATTTTATCCTCATTTGTGGGACATGGTCACAAAATGGGCATTTCTATGATGGTTTGTGTGCTTGATCAGGTGACCTGGTGGTGGTCCACCAAAGAACACCCACAGACATCACATAAATGTTCACATGTTGTAGCACATTTACATAAACCTCATCAATTATGAGGTCTGTTTTTTGCAGGACAATTCTGTGAAAAATGTGACAGAAGGCATGCCTTTTGTACTGCTCAAAGATTTCTTTTACTGCTAATTTATTTTCAGTTTTTCAGCAATTAGATTGAGGCCTTCCAGTCTGGAAAGCAATGGTGGTAAAAGATCACAATATGACCTCGTAGGTATCTATCACATATCCTAAGATCATTATGACTGGTTGTCCCACTTAAACTTATCTTACAACCAGTTTTGGTCTTTATTGTAAAAAGGCAGGATTTTGTTTTTCTTTTTTCATCCACATCTTTCAAGAGCCATACATTTTTTTTTCAGCATTATAGTCATGTAGGCTTGTTTTGTGGAAGAAGTTGTATTTTTTAATGGCATGTTGGGGTACCAATATTGTACAAAAAAAATGGCAGGTTGACCTTACTCTGCAGGTCGATCCGATTACCGTTACCAAATTTAGTTTTTGTATGTTTTACTACTTTTATACACTAGAAACACGTTCTATTCCGAGATCTACTTTTAATTTTTTTTAATTATGGAGCTGTATAAAAAGGATAAACCGTAGTTTTCATTGATAACATTACCCCCCATCTTTATCACTTTTTATTAAAAAAAATTGGGAAGCGTGATACGCGTAAAAAAAACAACTCTGCCATTGTTTATTAGTTATTATTTTTTCTGTGTTTAATATCATGCTTAAGTGATATGTTAAATTTATTCTGCTGGTCAGTACAATTACGGAAAAATGTTTTTATGTTTTACTACATTTTTACAATAACTCTTCCTTTTTTTTTTCAAAAAAAGCCTTTGTGTCAACACATTTAACATTTTCATTTTTCCGTTGATTGCTTTTTTTTGTGGCACGATCTGTAGTTTTTTTTATTAAAACATTGTATACATTTTTTTTATATTTATTTTTGATCATATAAAAGGATGTCAACAAGCAATCACCTTAAGCTTGTATAATGTACTGCAATATATCTGTATTTCAGTTTACTATGCATCTCTGTCAGCAAAACTCACTACAAAGTCTTAGGGTACACGCACACAGCAGTGTATTCAAAGCAGTTTTCATGTGAAATCTGCAGCAAAATTTTCATGTGTAAGGCTACATGCACACGAACGTTGTTTATTTCTGTGTCCGTTCCGTCTTTTTTAGCGGATAGGATGTGGACCCATAGTATCTCCGTTCCGTAGCCCCGCAAAAAAAGTAGAACATGTCCTAGGATGGCATACGGATGTCATGCGTTTTTTTTTGCGGACCGCAAAACAAATACGGTCGTGTGCATGTAGCCTTAAACTGCAGATTTTCCCAGAATTCACTCTTTGTCTTGCAAAGGGTGAAATCCACACCAACTGATGCAAATTTTACATCCGCCCAGCAGGTTAATTTACATGTGAATAATGAAAATCCACATGTAATAAGCAATGTGTGCAGGTATATCCAAAACAGAATTGCTTTTAGAAAATCTGTAGCGCATACAGTAGCGGCAAACTGGATAACGTTTTAAAAATCTCATCCACACACTGTGAAAAATGGAAACGGAATCCACACGCTGGAAATGCCAAATTATGCAGCAGATTTCCGCCACATAATTCAGAGGGGTGAAATCTGTGGCAAACCCACAACCTTTACCTTATAAATGCCACAATAAAATAGCGATGGTTTAGCTGCTGTGGAATTCCGGTAGATAATGTGGAAAATGCGCAGTAGACCCATGTCCTGAGGTAACTGTAATGACCAGTTTGTCATCTGTGTGTCATGCTGTGACATAGAAGATGTAGCAAGGCATCCATTATCTGGGGCAAAGATTTTGGCCCTAGTCTCTGGCACCTAGCACCCAGGGTGTATATATCACCCCCCAATCTATGCCCTTGCGTTAGAGACATATTATCACGATATAATGTAGTTTTACCTTAACTAACATTTTGGCGGTATATTATTTTACGTATCACTAACACAATCGGATTTAGTCTATGTATCTAGGCATTAAAGGGGTTATCCAGGAATTTGATATTAATGGCCTTTCCTCAGGATAGGTGATCAATACCAGTTTGGAGGGGTCCGACTCCCAACACCACTGCCGATCAGCTGTTTAACCAGCTCCGGACCGCCGTACGCAGGATTGCGTCCTGCCGGCGGCCCTGCTCTTCTGGGTGGACGCATATACGCGTCCTCCCGCGAGAGCCGAGATTTCCTGTGAAAACGCGCACGCAGGCGCGCGCGCTCGCAGGAACGGAAGGTAAGAGAGTGGATCTCCAGCCTGCCAGCGGCGATCGCTCGCTGGCAGGCTGGAGATGTTTTTTTTTTAACCACTAACAGGTATATTAGACGCTGTTTTGATAATAGCGTCTAATATACCTGCTACCTGGTCCTCTGGTGGTCCCTTTTGTTAGGATCGACCACAAGAGGACACAGGTAGCTCAGTAAAGTAACACAAAACACTACACTACACTACACCCCCCTCCGTCACTTATTAACCCTTTATGAACCACTGATCACCCCATACAGACTCCCTGATCACCCCCCTGTCATTGATCACCCCCCTGTAAGGCTCCATTCAGACGTCCGTATGATTTTTACGGATCCACGGATAGATGGATCGGATCCGCAAAACACATACGGACGTCTGAATGGAGCCTTACAGGGGGGTGATCAATGACAGGGGGTGATCACCCATATAGACTTCCTGATCACTTCCCTGTCATTGATCACCCCCCTGTCATTGATCACCCCCCTGTAAGGCTCCATTCAGACGTCCGTATGATTTTTACGGATCCACGGATACATGGATCGGATCCGCAAAACACATACGGACGTCTGAATGGAGCCTTACAGGGGGATGATCAATGCCATGGGGGTGATCACCTCATATACACTCCCTGATCACCCCCCTGTCATTGATCACCCCCCTGTCATTGATCACCCCCCTGTAAGGCTCCATTCAGACGTCCGTATGCGTTTTGCGGATCCGATCCATGTATCCGTGGATCCGTAAAAATCATACGGACGTCTGAATGGAGCCTTACAGGGGGGTGATCAATGACAGGGGGGTGATCAGGAAGTCTATATGGGTGATCACCCCCTTGTCATTGATCACCCACCTGTACGGCTCCATTCAGACGTCCGTATGTGTTTTGCGGATCCGATCCATGTATCCGTGGATCCGTAAAAATCATACGGACGTCTGAATGGAGCCTTTCAGAGGGGTGATCAATGACAGAGTGGTGATCAATGACAGGGGGTGATCACCCCATATAGACTCCCTGATCACCCTCCTGTCATTGATCACCCCCCTGTAAGGCTCCATTCAGACATTTTTTTTGGCCCAAGTTAGCGGAAATATTTTTTTTTGTTTGTTTTTTCTTACAAAGTCTCATATTCCACTAACTTGTGTCCAAAAAATAAAATCTCACATTGACGCACCATACCCCTCACGGAATCCAAATGCGTAACATTTTTTAGACATTTATATTCCAGACTTCTTCTCACGCTTTAGGGCCCCTAAAAAGCCAGGGCAGTATAAATACCCCACATGTGACCCCATTTCGGAAAGAAGACCCCCCAAGGTATTCCGTGAGGGGCATATTGAGTCTATGAAAGATTGAAATTTTTGTCCCAAGTTAGCGGAAAGTGAGACTTTGTGAGAAAAAAATAAATAATAATTTCCGCTAACTTATGCAACAAAAAAAAAAATTCTATAAACTCGCCATGCCCCTCATTGAATACCTTGGGGTGTCCTCTTTCCAAAGTGGGGTCACATGTGGGGTAGTTATACTGCCCTGGCTTTTTAGAGGCCCTAAAGCGTGAGAAGAAGTCTGGGATCCAAATGTCTAAAAATGCCCTCCTAAAAGGAATTTGGGCCGCTTTGCGCATCTAGGCTGCAAAAAAGTGTCACACATCTGGTATCGCCGTACTCAGGAGAAGTTGGGGAATGTGTTTCGGGGTGTCATTTTACATATACCCATGCTGGGTGAGAAAAATATCTTGGTCAAAAGACAACTTTGTATAAAAAAAATGGGAAAAGTTGTCATTTGCCGAGATATTTCTCTCACCCAGCATGGGTATATGTAAAATGACACCCCAAAACACATTGCCCAACTTCTCCTGAGTACGGCGATACCAGATGTGTGACACTTTTTTCTGCAGCCTAGGTGGGCAAAGGGACACACATTCCAAAGTGTACCTTTCGGATTTCACCGGTCATTTTTTACAGATTTCGATTGCAAACTACTTCTCACACATATGGGCCCCTAAATTGCCAGGGCAGTATAACTACGCCACAAGTGACCCCATTTTGGAAAGAAGACACCCCAAGGTATTCCGTGAGGGGCATGGCGAGTTCCTAGAATTTTTTATTTTTTGTCGCAAGTTTGTGGAATATGAGACTTTGTAAGGAAAAAAAATAATAAAAAATCATCATTTTCCGCTAACTTGTGACAAAAAATAAAAAGTTCTATGAACTCACTATGCCCATCAGCGAATACCTTAGGGTGTCTACTTTCCAAAATGGGGTCATTTGTGGGGGTTTTCTACTGTTTGGGCATTGTAGAACCTCAGGAAACATGACAGGTGCTCAGAAAGTCAGAGCTGCTTCAAAAAGCGGAAATTCTAATTTTTGTACCATAGTGTGTAAACGCTATAACTTTTACCCAAACCATTTTTTTTTTTTTGCCAAAACATTTTTTTTTATCAAAGACATGTAGAACAATAAATTTGTTAAAAGTTCAAATGTCAGCAGCAATAAAATACCTCCAAATGAAAGCTCTATTAGTGAGAAGAAAAGAAGGTGAAATTCATTTGAGTGGTAAGTTGCATGACCGAGCAATAAACGGTGAAAGTAGTGTAGTGCAGAAGTGTAAAAAGTGGCCTGGTCATGAAGGGGGTTTCACCTAGCTGGGTTGAAGTGGTTAAAGAGGCTGTTGGCCTCCAGTGAGTGGAAGGGCTTGGTATGGCAGCTCAGCCCCATGACCAATGTACAATGAGGTCACTGGCCTAGGAAGTAGGGATGAGCGACCTCGAACTGTATAGTTCAGGTTCGTACCGAATTTTGGGATGTCCGTGACACGGACCCGAACCCGGACATTTTCGTAAAAGTCCGGGTTCGGGTTCGGTGTTCGTCGCTTTCTTGGCGCTTTTGTGACGCTTTCTTGGCGCTTTTTGAAAGGCTGCAAAGCAGCCAATCAACAAGCGTCATACTGCTTGCCCCAAGAGGCCGTCACAGCCATGCCTACTATTGGCATGGCTGTGATTGGCCAGAGCACCATGTGACCCAGCCTCTATTTAAGCTGGAGTCACATAGCGCCGCCCGTCACTCTGCTCTGATTAGCGTAGGGAGAGGTTGCGGCTGCGACAGTAGGGCGAGATTAGGCAGATTAACTCCTCCAAAGGACTTGATTAATCGATCGATCTGCAGCTGTGCATCATTGAGCTGCTGAAATTCAATTGCTCACTGTTTTTAGGCTGCCCAGACCGTTTGTCAGTCACTTTTTTCTGGGGTGATCGGCGGCCATTTTGTGTCTTGTGGTGCGCCAGCACAAGCTGCGACCAAGTGCATTTAACCCTCAATGGTGTGGTTGTTTTTTGGCTAAAGCCTACATCAGGGTGAAGCTGTCACACCAAGTGCATTTAACCAGCAATAGTCTGTTTATTTTTTGGCCATATACTACATCAGGGGCAAGCTGCGCCTGTCACCAAGTGCATTTAACCCTCAATGGTGTGGTTGTTTTTTGGCTAAAGCCTACATCAGGGTGAAGCTGTCACACCAAGTGCATTTAACCAGCAATAGTCTGTTAATTTTTTGGCCATATACTACATCAGGGGCAAGCTGCGCCCGTCACCAAGTGCATTTAACCCTCAGTAGTGTGGTTGGTCAAGCTGTCACACCAAGTGCATTTAACCAGCAATAGTCTGTTCATTTTTTGGCCATATACTACATCAGGGGCAAGCTGCGCCCGTCACCAAGTGCATTTAACCCTCAGTAGTGTGGTTGGTAAAGCTGTCACACCAAGTGCATTTAACCAGCAATAGTCTGTTCATTTTTTGGCCATATACTACATCAGGGGCAAGCTGCGCCTGTCACCAAGTGCATTTAACCCTCAATGGTGTGGTTGTTTTTTGGCTAAAGCCTACATCAGGGGCAAGCTGTCACACCAAGTGCATTTAACCAGCAATAGTCTGTTCATTTTTTGGCCATATACTACATCAGGGGCAAGCTGCGCCCGTCACCAAGTGCATTTAACCCTCAGTAGTATGGTTGGTCAAGCTGTCACACCAAGTGCATTTAACCAGCAATAGTCTGTTCATTTTTTGGCCATATACTACATCAGGGGCAAGCTGCGCCCGTCACCAAGTGCATTTAACCCTCAGTAGTGTGGTTGGTCAAGCTGTCACACCAAGTGCATTTAACCAGCAATAGTGTGGTAATTTTTTGGCCATATCCCAGTCTAATTCTGTCAGTAAATCCATACCGGTCACCCAGCGCCTAAATACTAGGCCTCAAATTTATATCCCGCTAAATCTGTCGTTACCGCTGTACTGTTGTGGCTGGGCAAGTTATTTAGTGTCCGTCAAAGCACATTTTTTGTTCAGGGTTAAAATACAATTCCCAATTTAGCAATTTCATAATTTAGTGGTTTCTGCTATATCAGAGCTATTTGAAATCTATCCCTAAAAGGGTATATAATATTCAAGGTGCACATAGGGTCATTCAGAATAACTTCACACACACGCCACTGTGCATTTCCAAGTCTAATTCTGTCACTAAATCCATACCGGTCACCCAGCGCCTAAATACTAGGCCTCAAATTTATATCCCGCTAAATCTGTCGTTACCGCTGTACTGTTGTGGCTGGGCAAGTTATTTAGTGTCCGTCAAAGCACATTTTTTGTTCTGGGTTGAAATACAATTCCAAATTTAGCAATTTCATAATTTAGTGGTTTCTGCTATATCAGAGCTATTTGAAATCTATCCCTAAAAGGGTATATAATATTCAAGGTGCACATAGGGTCATTCAGAATAACTTCACACACACGCTACTGTGCATTTCCAAGTCTAATTCTGTTAGTAAATCCATACCGGTCACCCAGCGCCTAAATACTAGGCCTCAAGGAGGATATGAATAAGGTTAGGGAGAAGGTGAAGGAGTTGCAGATAACATCCGGAAGCATGAAAAACGATATAGAGGGTTTAAAGAAAAGAGTGGAAGGAATGGAAGAGGAAAAGAAGACTCTTTTAGAAAGAGTCACAATAATGGAAGATATATCCAGGAGACCAAATATTAGAATATTTGGATTCCCTGAGGGAACGGAAGGTGAGGATACAACAGGGTTTATTCAACAGTGGCTGCAGGAGAGCTTTAAAGACAAGGGTCTAACTAACTCGTTTTTAGTGGAAAGAGCCCACAGAATACCAGGGAGACCCCCTATTAAAGGGGCTCCTCCGAGGGCAATCCTTGCTAAAATACAAAGTGCTAAAGACAGGGATATAATAATGCGAACGAAAAGAATGCTGCAGACAATTGAGTTCAATGGAAATAATATAGCGATTTACCCTGACTTCTCAAGAGCTACCCAGATTAAGAGGCGGGAGTTCAAAGAAGTGAAAAAGAGATTAGCTGACGCCCAGATACAATATTCCCTGTTGTATCCTACCAAGCTACGCATAGTATATCGTGAACAGGTCAGATTTTTTGCATCGCCGGAGGAGGTAGTGGAGTGGTTGGACAGTAAAGGAATAGGAACATGATAAGCGTTAACCTGGCTTGTGGGGCGGGGGGTGGGGGGTGGGGGAGGGAAGGGGTCGTGTGTAAGAGGTGGGGGAAATTTTTGATTTCTGCCGACCAGATAGGGGGGGGGGGAGAGGGGGGTTGGGGGGGGGAGTAGGGTGGGTTTGGTTGTCTTGGGAGGTCCAATAGGGTCTAAGGTGAAGAAAAAGTAAGTGACTGATCTGAATGAGTAGTATTATGACATGGAATGTACGGGGCCTAGGAGATAGGGTCAAAAGGGTTATGGTTTTTGATACCGTCTCTAAACATCTCCCAGCTATTGTAGGACTAATGGAGACTCATAGTACAAAGGATAAAATAAATCTGATAAAGAAGAAATGGGCCCGGTATCAATACCATTCATGTTTTTCTACATATTCATCTGGAGTTAGTGTATACGTCCACCATAAAGTAGATTTCCGTCCAATTGATGAGAAAATAGATGACAGGGGTAGATATATATTTCTTCATTGTCAGTGGAATGGTTTTGTATGTATATTGGCCTTTGTATATATACCTCCCCCTTTCTCTTTAATGGTTATCCATAGACTAGTGGAGTATGCAGATTCAAGAGGTAAATGCCCCATAGTAATTATGGGGGATTTAAATAATGTTATGAACGATGAGTTAGACAGATACTCTGTGATCCCAAAGGTTAAACAGACGACAGGGCGACAATCAGTGTTGTGGAAAATATCACAGGAACTATCCTTAATAGATGTCTGGAGACATCTCTATGATGACAAGCCAGGGTTTTCCTGTTTTAGTCGGGGAAATAAAATAATGTCCAGGATAGACTTGGCATTGGTTAGCTCAGAATTAGTACATAAAATAGCTAGCATGAAGTACGAAGTGAACAGTATATCAGATCACTCCCCCGTTTGCCTGCGGTTTAAAACAAATATAGGACGAATACCCCGTGAGTTTCGCCTGAATCCTCATTGGCTGAATTTAATTAAGGAGGAAGATGATATTAGGGTGAATATAGAGGAGTTTTGGGAACATAATTTAGGGTCAGCGGGCTCAGGTTATGTCTGGGACGCCTTTAAGGCATTTCTACGTGGTATTTTGATAAGTAAAATTAAGGGCTTGAAAAGGGGATTTGCAGAACAGGAGAGAAAGCTGACAGATAGGATAAAAGAAATAGAAGTAAAACTTAGGGTTAAGGAAATCCCTGAATTGATAACCCAGTTGGACCAGGCTAAAAGTACATTGAGGAGTTATTTTAGTGATAAGGCACAACAAAAAGTGTTTTTTGAGGGGGAACGATACTTTAGGGAATCTGGGAAGTCGGGAAAATTGCTGTCCACACTTATACAGAATCAAAGGGGGGGCAATAGGATTGACGGTGTAGAGGGGAGAGCTGGGGGGATGGTATCCAGCCAGGGAGAGATAGAGCGTGAATTTATGGAATATTATGAGGCCCTATACTCCTCGGAGGGGGGGGGGGCCTGAAGAAATTAGAATCTTCATGGAGGGAGTACCAATTCCCAGACTTACGGATGAGGAGAGGGATTGGTTGAATGGTCCCATTGAAGTTGAGGAATTACGAGAGACACTGAAAACTGTTCAGGGGAACACCAGCCCTGGGCTGGACGGCCTACCCTTCGAGATATATAGAAGGTATGGAGATATCATTCTTCCAGTGTTAGTACAGGTTTTAAATGAATCAATGGATAGTGGTGAACTTCCGCCCTCCCTCTCCGAGGCAGTGATAACTTTGATAGGTAAAAAGGGGAAGGATGAGCGAAGGGTGGACTCGTATCGCCCCATCTCTCTTCTCAATACCGACTTCAAAATCTGTGCTAAATTACTTGCAAATCGCCTAAGAAAAGTTATAGAGAAGTTAATACACCCGGACCAAACCGGGTTTGTACCCAAACGTCAGGCGCAGATGAATATTAGACGAACACTTTTGAATATGCAGATGGTTGGTGAGGGTGCCCACTCCATCCTGTCTTTGGACGCGGAAAAAGCGTTTGACAGGGTTGAGTGGGCATACCTCTGGAAGACTATGTACGAGTTTAATTTGGGGGAGAAATTTATTAAATGGATACAGCTTTTATATAATAACTCGAAAGTTAGGGTTAGGATTAATGGAGTAATATCAGAGTCAATACCTCTGCAGAGGGGAACTCGTCAGGGCTGTCCACTCTCCCCATTGTTGTTCGCTATATTTGTAGAACCACTAGCCTGTAAGGTCCGAGCAGATGGAAAAATAAGGGGATTTGGGGGAAACGGTGCATCGGATAAGATATGTCTCTACGCTGATGACATTCTGTTTTTTGTGGATGGAGGAGTACCAATGGTACAGTACTTGATGGGGGTAGTTAACCAGTTTGGCCTTGTCTCCGGCTTTAAGGTGAATTGGACAAAATCGGTACTGCTTCCAATTGGTCAGGAAATTGGGCCGGAGGAAATTAACATCAAAGTTTTGAAACCCACGGAATCGTTTGAATATTTGGGAATAAAAGTCAGCTCGAGGATACAGGAGTATCTAGAACTTAATATTGACCCTTTATTAAAAAGGGTTAGGGAAAAAACAAGTTCTTGGCAAAAACTGTTGATCCGTCAAGCGGACCGAATAGCAATAATAAAGATGGTTCTATTACCACAGATTTTGTATGTTATTTCCTCATGCCCAATTTGGATAGGGGACCACTTCTTTAATGCATTGGAAGGAGCGATAAATGATCTCATTTGGGGGAGAAAAAGGGTCAGGCTGAAACAAAAATATCTATGGTTAGATGAGGAAGATGGCGGTCTGTCTATCCCATGCTTCAGGGGCTATTACTTTGCATCCCAGCTTCAGTGGTTAATGATGGAGGATGACAGACTGCGTCGCTTCCTGGAAGGGGAGTTGGAAGTTCTTCAATATAATATTATCAGTATATTGGAAGCAGGAATGTTAAAAATAAAGGGGAGGCAGTGCCCAATTAGTAAGATGGTACATTTAGTTTGGGTTAACATTAAAAAAATTATTGGGAATAAATCACTCACTAAAGTTCACACCTATCTGGGGAAATATTAACTTAAAAGAATTTCTGAAGTTTGAGGATTATTTGTTCTGGGAGAAAAAGGGCATTAGATTTGTGCCCCAGATAGTAGTGGAAGGAAAGTTGAAGACACCAGAGGAAATGGGTTTAAGTTTAGACAAAGATTATCTCACAGGGTTTAGATATAGTAGACTGAAACACGCTTTTGATAAAACGAAGATTAAAGAATATTTTATTATACAGCACTCAGAATTTGTTGATTTTTGTCATCAGGGAATAGGTAGTAAAATCTCAATCTCACAGATTTATAAAAAGGTAAAAAAGGGTCTGGGAAGGGTGATTAGTTTTAAAAGTGAAAAGAAATGGGCAGAGGAGGTGGCACCCTTAATCATGGACTGGAGAAACATATATAAAAGTGTTAAAAGGAGTACAATTTCCAGTAGCTTCCGATTGACGCAGTTTTTTATCCTTCACTGGACCTATGTTACCCCAAGGGTTATGAGTAAAATGTATAAAACAGGAGATGCAAGGTGTTGGAAGTGTGGAGAGGAAGGGGCCGATTTTCTCCATCTGATTTGGTCCTGCCTGATTGTACAGGGGTACTGGTCTCAAGTTTTCCAGGACCTCGAGAGAGAGACAAGGAAATCTGCTCCTTTTGAGATTAGTATAGCAGTCCTGGGAGACACCGGAAGAATGGGGGTAGACAGAGAAAGTGAAAGGAAATGGGAAAAAGGTCTGATGCTGGCACGTGTTGTTCTGGCTAGAGGTTGGGGAGCGGATAGCCCGCCAAGTGTGGTAGAATGGAAAAACCTATGTGAAAGGGTGACAAGCTATGAGAAAGCTAGACAGACGAAGTTAGTGAGTAGATAAGGAAGAAAAAGGGGGAAGTTTTAGTTTTCTTTTTTTGAAAAGAGGTTACTGAAAGGAAATATTACTAGGATACTCCCAAGACAACCAAAAAAGGGTGGAGGGGTGGGAGGAGGTGTGGGTGGGGCTGGGGATGGGAGGGGGGGGGGGAAAGCACTCTCTTTTGTGAAGCCTTTTGTAAAAGTATAAATGAAGGGGATAAACTGTTATGATATGTTTGTGTTGCTTAGGAGTATGTATATCGATATTGTTAGGACACACTTGTGTAATTTATGATGGTGTATATATGTATTTTTTGTAATGGTGAATCCCCACCTATGTCTTTTATAATGAGAAGAAGAAAATTACAAATAAATATAATAAAAAAAAAAAAAATACTAGGCCTCAAATTTATATCCCGCTAAATCTGTCGTTACCGCTGTACTGTTGTGGCTGGGCAAGTTATTTAGTGTCCGTCAAAGAACATTTTTTGTTCAGGGTTGAAATACAATTCCCAATTTAGCAATTTCATAATTTAGTGGTTTCTGCTATATCAGAGCTATTTGAAATCTATCCCTAAAAGGGTATATAATATTCAAGGTGCACATAGGGTCATTCAGAATAACTTCACACACACGCCACTGTGCATTTCCAAGTCTAATTCTGTCACTAAATCCATACCGGTCACCCAGCGCCTAAATACTAGGCCTCAAATTTATATCCCGCTAAATCTGTCGTTACCGCTGTACTGTTGTGGCTGGGCAAGTTATTTAGTGTCTGTCAAAGCACATTTTTTGTTCTGGGTTGAAATACAATTCCAAATTTAGCAATTTCATAATTTAGTGGTTTCTGCTATATCAGAGCTATTTGAAATCTATCCCTAAAAGGGTATATAATATTCAAGGTGCACATAGGGTCATTCAGAATAACTTCACACACACGCTACTGTGCATTTCCAAGTCTAATTCTGTTAGTAAATCCATACTGGTCACCCAGCGCCTAAATACTAGGCCTCAAATTTATATCCCGCTAAATCTGTCGTTACCGCTGTACTGTTGTGGCTGGGCAAGTTATTTAGTGTCCGTCAAAGCACATTTTTTGTTCAGGGTTGAAATACAATTCCCAATTTAGCAATTTCATAATTTAGTGGTTTCTGCTATATCAGAGCTATTTGAAATCTATCCCTAAAAGGGTATATAATATTCAAGGTGCACATAGGGTCATTCAGAATAACTTCACACACACGCTACTGTGCATTTCCAAGTCTAATTCTGTTAGTAAATCCATACCGGTCACCCAGCGCCTAAATACTAGGCCTCAAATTTATATCCCGCTAAATCTGTCGTTACCGCTGTACTGTTGTGGCTGGGCAAGTTATTTAGTGTCCGTCAAAGCACATTTTTTGTTCAGGGTTGAAATACAATTCCCAATTTAGCAATTTCATAATTTAGTGGTTTCTGCTATATCAGAGCTATTTGAAATCTATCCCTAAAAGGGTATATAATATTCAAGGTGCACATAGGGTCATTCAGAATAACTTCACACACACGCTACTGTGCATTTCCAAGTCTAATTCTGTCACTAAATCCATACCGGTCACCCAGCGCCTAAATACTAGGCCTCAAATTTATATCCCGCTAAATCTGTCGTTACTGCTGTACTGTTGTGGCTGGGCAAGTTATTTAGTGTCCGTCAAAGCACATTTTTTGTTCAGGGTTGAAATACAATTCCCAATTTAGCAATTTCATAATTTAGTGGTTTCTGCTATATCAGAGCTATTTGAAATCTATCCCTAAAAGGGTATATAATATTCAAGGTGCACATAGGGTCATTCAGAATAACTTCACACACACGCTACTGTGCATTTCCAAGTCTAATTCTGTCACTAAATCCATACCGGTCACCCAGCGCCTAAATACTAGGCCTCAAATTTATATCCCGCTAAATCTGTCGTTACCGCTGTACTGTTGTGGCTGGGCAAGTTATTTAGTGTCCGTCAAAGCACATTTTTTGTTCAGGGTTGAAATACAATTCCCAATTTAGCAATTTCATAATTTAGTGGTTTCTGCTATATCAGAGCTATTTGAAATCTATCCCTAAAAGGGTATATAATATTCAAGGTGCACATAGGGTCATTCAGAATAACTTCACACACACGCTACTGTGCATTTCCAAGTCTAATTCTGTCACTAAATCCATACCGGTCACCCAGCGCCTAAATACTAGGCCTCAAATTTATATCCCGCTAAATCTGTCGTTACCGCTGTACTGTTGTGGCTGGGCAAGTTATTTAGTGTCCGTCAAAGCACATTTTTTGTTCAGGGTTGAAATACAATTCCCAATTTAGCAATTTCATAATTTAGTGGTTTCTGCTATATCAGAGCTATTTGAAATCTATCCCTAAAAGGGTATATAATATTCAAGGTGCACATAGGGTCATTCAGAATAACTTCACACACACGCTACTGTGCATTTCCAAGTCTAATTCTGTCACTAAATCCATACCGGTCACCCAGCGCCTAAATACTAGGCCTCAAATTTATATTCAGCTGAATTTGAATACAATACATTGGGCCAAATAATATTTTTGTTGTTGTGGTGAACCATAACAATGAGGAAAACATCTAGTAAGGGACGCGGACGTGGACATGGTCGTGGTGGTGTTAGTGGACCCTCTGGTGCTGGGAGAGGACGTGGCCGTTCTGCCACATCCACACGTCCTAGTGTACCAACTACCTCAGGTCCCAGTAGCCGCCAGAATTTACAGCGATATATGGTGGGGCCCAATGCCGTTCTAAGGATGGTAAGGCCTGAGCAGGTACAGGCATTAGTCAATTGGGTGGCCGACAGTGGATCCAGCACGTTCACATTATCTCCCACCCAGTCTTCTGCAGAAAGCGCACAGATGGCGCCTGAAAACCAACCCCATCGGTCTGTCAAATCACCCCCATGCATATCAGGGAAACTGTCTGAGCCTCAAGTTATGCAGCAGTCTCTTATGCTGTTTGAAGACTCTGCTGGCAGGGTTTCCCAAGGGCATCCACCTAGCCCTTCCCCAGCGGTGGAAGACATAGACTGCACTGACGCACAACCACTTATGTTTCCTGATGATGAGGACATGGGAATACCACCTCAGCATGTCTCTGATGATGACGAAACACAGGTGCCAACTGCTGCGTCTTTCTGCAGTGTGCAGACTGAACAGGAGGTCAGGGATCAAGACTGGGTGGAAGACGATGCAGGGGACGATGAGCTCCTAGACCCCACATGGAATGAAGGTCGTGCCACTGACTTTCACAGTTCGGAGGAAGAGGCAGTGGTGAGACCGAGCCAACAGCGTAGCAAAAGAGGGAGCAGTGGGCAAAAGCAGAACACCCGCCGCCAAGAGACTCCGCCTGCTACTGACCGCCGCCATCTGGGACCGAGCACCCCAAAGGCAGCTTCAAGGAGTTCCCTGGCATGGCACTTCTTCAAACAATGTGCTGACGACAAGACCCGAGTGGTTTGCACGCTGTGCCATCAGAGCCTGAAGCGAGGCATTAACGTTCTGAACCTGAGCACAACCTGCATGACCAGGCACCTGCATGCAAAGCATGAACTGCAGTGGAGTAAACGCCTTAAAACCAAGGAAGTCACTCAGGCTCCCCCTGCTACCTCTTCTGCTGCTGCCGCCTCGGCCTCTTCTGCTGCTGCCGCCTCGGCCTCGGCCTCTTCCTCCGCCTCTGCAGGAACGTTGGCACCTGCCGCCCAGCAAAAAGGGGATGTACCACCAACTCCATCACCACCTCCGTCACCAAGCGTCTCAACCATGTCACACGGCAGCGTTCAGCTC
Organism: Bufo gargarizans; assembly: GCF_014858855.1. Classification (NCBI taxonomy): domain Eukaryota; kingdom Metazoa; phylum Chordata; class Amphibia; order Anura; family Bufonidae; genus Bufo; species Bufo gargarizans. Next base: position 507,602,189 of record NC_058081.1, on the reverse strand, counting down.
TCCATCTCACAAACATTTGAGAGAAAGCGTAAATTCCCACCTAGCCATCCTCGATCCCTGGCCCTGAATGCCAGCATTTCTAAACTACTGGCCTATGAAATGCTGTCATTTAGGCTGGTGGACACAGACAGCTTCAAACAGCTCATGTCGCTTGCTGTCCCACAGTATGTTGTTCCTAGCCGCCACTACTTCTCCAAGAGAGCCGTGCCTTCCCTGCACAACCAAGTATCCGATAAAATCAAGTGTGCACTGCGCAACGCCATCTGTAGCAAGGTCCACCTAACCACAGATACGTGGACCAGTAAGCATGGCCAGGGACGCTATATCTCCCTAACTGCACACTGGGTAAATGTAGTGGCAGCTGGGCCCCAGGCGGAGAGCTGTTTGGCGCACGTCCTTCCGCCGCCAAGGATCGCAGGGCAACATTCTTTGCCTCCTGTTGCCACCTCCTCCTTCTCGGCTTCCTCCTCCTCTTCTCCCACCTGCTCATCCAGTCAGCCACACACCTTCACCACCAACTTCAGCACAGCCCGGGGTAAACGTCAGCAGGCCATTCTGAAACTCATATGTTTGGGGGACAGGCCCCACACCGCACAGGAGTTGTGGCGGGGTATAGAACAACAGACCGACGAGTGGTTGCTGCCGGTGAGCCTCAAGCCCGGCCTGGTGGTGTGTGATAATGGGCGAAATCTCGTTGCAGCTCTGGGACTAGCCAATTTGACGCACATCCCTTGCTTGGCGCATGTGCTGAATTTGGTGGTGCAGAAGTTCATTCACAACTACCCCGACATGTCAGAGCTGCTGCATAAAGTGCGGGCCGTCTGTTCGCGCTTCCGGCGTTCACATCCTGCTGCTGCTCGCCTGTCTGCGCTACAGCGTAACTTCGGCCTTCCCGCTCACCGCCTCATATGCGACGTGCCCACCAGGTGGAACTCCACCTTGCACATGCTGGACAGACTGTGCGAGCAGCAGCAGGCCATAGTGGAGTTTCAGCTGCAGCACGCACGGGTCAGTCGCACTACAGAACAGCACCACTTCACCACCAATGACTGGGCCTCCATGCGAGACCTGTGTGCCCTGTTGCGCTGTTTCGAGTACTCCACCAACATGGCCAGTGGCGATGACGCCGTTATCAGCGTTACAATACCACTTCTATGTCTCCTTGAGAAAACACTTAGGGCGATGATGGAAGAGGAGGTGGCACAGGAGGAGGAGGAGGAGGAGGAGGAGGAAGAGGGGTCATTTTTAGCACTTTCAGGCCAGTCTCTTCGAAGTGACTCAGAGGGAGGTTTTTGGCAACAGCAGAGGCCAGGTACAAATGTGGCCAGCCAGGGCCCACTACTGGAGGACGAGGAGGACGAGGATGAGGAGGAGGTGGAGGAGGATGAGGATGAAGCATGGTCACAGCGGGGTGGCACCCAACGCAGCTCGGGTCCATCACTGGTGCGTGGCTGGGGGGAAAGGCAGGACGATGACGATACGCCTCCCACAGAGAACAGCTTGTCCTTACCCCTGGGCAGCCTGGCACACATGAGCGACTACATGCTGCAGTGCCTGCGCAACGACAGCAGAGTTGCCCACATTTTAACCTGTGCGGACTACTGGGTTGCCACCCTGCTGGATCCACGCTACAAAGACAATGTGCCCACCTTACTTCCTGCACTGGAGCGTGATAGGAAGATGCGTGAGTACAAGCGCACGTTGGTAGACGCACTACTGAGAGCATTCCCAAATGTCACAGGGGAACAAGTGGAAGCCCAAGGCCAAGGCAGAGGAGGAGCAAGAGGTCGCCAAGGCAGCTGTGTCACGGCCAGCTCCTCTGAGGGCAGGGTTAGCATGGCAGAGATGTGGAAAACTTTTGTCAACACGCCACAGCTAACTGCACCACCACCTGATACGCAACGTGTTAGCAGGAGGCAACATTTCACTAACATGGTGGAACAGTACGTGTGCACACCCCTCCACGTACTGACTGATGGTTCGGCCCCATTCAACTTCTGGGTCTCTAAATTGTCCACGTGGCCAGAGCTAGCCTTTTATGCCTTGGAGGTGCTGGCCTGCCCGGCGGCCAGCGTTTTGTCTGAACGTGTATTCAGCACGGCAGGGGGCGTCATTACAGACAAACGCAGGCGCCTGTCTACAGCCAATGTGGACAAGCTGACGTTCATAAAAATGAACCAGGCATGGATCCCACAGGACCTGTCCGTCCCTTGTCCAGATTAGACATTAACTACCTCCCCTTAACCATATATTATTGGACTCCAGGGCACTTCCTCATTCAATCCTATTTTTATTTTCATTTTACCATTATATTGCGAGGCTACCCAAAGTTGAATGAACCTCTCCTCTGTCTGGGTGCCGGGGCCTAAATATATGACAATGGACTGTTCCAATGTTGGGTGACGTGAAGCCTGATTCTCTGCTATGACATGCAGACTAATTCTCTGCTGACATGAAGCCAGATCCTCTGTTACGGGACCTCTCTCCTCTGCCTGGGTGCTGGGCCTAAATATCTGACAATGGACTGTTGCAGTGGTGGCTGACGTGAAGCCTGATTTTCTGCTATGACATGCAGACTGATTCTCTGCTGACATGAAGCCAGATCCTCTGTTACGGGACCTCTCTCCTCTGCCTGGGTGCTGGGCCTAAATATCTGACAATGGACTGTTGCAGTGGTGGCTGACGTGAAGCCTGATTCTCTGCTATGACATGCAGACTGATTCTCTGCTGACATGAAGCCAGATCCTCTGTTACGGGACCTCTCTCCTCTGCCTGTGTGCTGGACCTAAATATATGCCAATGGACTGTTGCAGTGGTGGCTGACGTGAAGCCTCATTCTCTGCTATGACATGCAGACTAATTCTCTGCTGACATGAAGCCAGATTGTCTGTTACGGGGCCTCTCTCCTCTGCCTGGGTGCTGGGCCTAAATTTATGAAAATGGACTCTTACAGTGTTGGGTGACGTGAAGCCTGATTCTCTGCTATGATATGAAGACTGATTCTCTGCTGACATGAAGCCAGATTGTCTGTTACGGGACCTCTCTCCTCTGCCTGGGTGCTGGGCCTAAATTTATGAAAATGGACTCTTACAGTGGTGGGTGACATGAAGCCTGATTCTCTGCTATGACATGAAGACTGATTCTCTGCTGACATGAAGCCAGATTGTCTGTTACGGGACCTCTCTCCTCTGCCTGGGTGCTGGGCCTAAATTTATGAAAATGGACTTATACAGTGGTGGGTGACGTGAAGCCTGATTCTCTGCTATGATATGAAGACTGATTCTCTGCTGACATGAAGCCAGATTGTCTGTTACGGGACCTCTCTCCTCTGCCTGGGTGCTGGGCCTAAATTTATGAAAATGGACTCTTACAGTGGTGGGTGACGTAAAGCCTGATTCTTTGCTATGATATGAAGACTGATTCTCTGCTGACATGAAGCCAGATTGTCTGTTACGGGACCTCTCTCCTCTGCCTGGGTGCTGGGCCTAAATATCTGACAATGGACTGTTGCAGTGGTGGCTGACGTGAAGCCTGATTCTCTGCTATGACATGAAGACTGATTCTCTGCTATGACATGAAGACTGATTCTCTGCTGACATGAAGCCAGATTGTCTGTTACGGGACCTCTCTCCTCTGCCTGGGTGCTGGGCCTAAATTTATGAAAATGGACTCTTACAGTGGTGGGTGACGTGAAGCCTGATTCTCTGCTATGATATGAAGACTGATTCTCTGCTGACATGAAGCCAGATTGTCTGTTACCGGACCTCTCTCCTCTGCCTGGGTGCTGGGCCTAAATTTATGAAAATGGACTGTTACAGAGGTGGGTGACGTGAAGCCTGATTCTCTGCTATGATATGAAGATTGATTCTCTGCTGACATGAAGCCAGATTGTCTGTTACGGGACCTCTCTCCTCTGCCTGGGTGCTGGGCCTAAATTTATGACAATGGACTGTTGCAGTGGTGGCTGACGTGAAGCCTGATTTTCTGCTATGACATGCAGACTGATTCTCTGCTGACATGAAGCCAGATCCTCTGTTACAGGACCTCTCTCCTCTGCCTGGGTGCTGGGCCTAAATATCTGACAATGGACTGTTGCATTGGTGGCTGACGTGAAGCCTGATTCTCTGCTATGACATGCAGACTAATTCTCTGCTGACATGAAGCCAGATTCTCTGTTACGAGACCTCTCTCCTCTGCCTGGGTGCTGGGCCTAAATATCTGACAATGGACTGTTGCAGTGGTGGCTGACGTGAAGCCTGATTTTCTGCTATGACATGCAGACTGATTCTCTGCTGACATAAAGCCAGATTGTCTGTTACGGGACCTCTCTCCTCTGCCTGGGTGCTGGGCCTAAATTTATGACAATGGACTGTTGCAGTGGTGGCTGATGTAAAGCCTGATTCTCTGCTATGACATGCAGACTAATTCTCTGCTGACATGAAGCCAGATTGTCTGTTACGGGACCTCTCTCCTCTGCCTGGGTGCTGGGCCTAAATTTATGACAATGGACTGTTGCAGTGGTGGCTGACGTGAAGCCTGATTCTCTGCTATGCCATGCAGACTGATTCTCTGCTGACATGAAGACAGATTCTCTGTTACGGGACCTCTCTCCTCTGCCTGGGTGCCGGGGCCTAAATATCTGAGAATGGACTGTTCCAGTGGTGGGTGACGTGAAGCCAGATTCTCTGCTATGGGACCTCTGTCCAATTGATTTTGGTTAATTTTTATTTATTTAATTTTTATTTTAATTCATTTCCCTATCCAAATTTGTTTGCAGGGGATTTACCTACATGTTGCTGCCTTTTGCAGCCCTCTAGCCCTTTCCTGGGCTGTTTTACAGCCTTTTTAGTGCCGAAAAGTTCGGGTCCCCATTGACTTCAATGGGGTTCGGGTTCGGGACGAAGTTCGGATCGGGTTCGGATCCCAAACCCGAACATTTTCGGGAAGTTCGGCCGAACTTCTCAAACCCGAACATCCAGGTGTCCGCTCAACTCTACTAAGCAGTCACAAAACGCTGTGGCACTTGAACAGCTGATTGGTGGGTGTCCCAGAAGTTGGACCTTCACTGATCAAATTCTCATAAAAACCCCTTTAAAACAGGCAGGCAGAAAATGACTAACTTAAAGTAGGGCTTCAGAGATCAGACATCATGACAGAGTATGACCAGAGAGTAGGGCGGCAGGCACTTCGAGATAACCGTGTGTAAATGGCCTCCACTCTCAGTTCAAAAGAAATGCCAAACTGGATAAAGCAAGCTGCCATTTTGACAAGAAAAATAACAAAAAAAAAAAAGCAGAGCTCATTAGCGAGATCAATGCAGTAATGATCCTTCTAGCTTGTGTGTGGGGCTGTAGGCTGGGAGGCATGACATTATCCACAGAGATTTAATGTGTGAAATGATACACAGTTCTGGCCTAAACCCTTAAAGGGGTTGTCCAAGTTATATTTATTGATGACCTATCCTCAGGATAGGTCATCAATATCAGATCGGCGGGGGGTACGACACCCGGCACCCCCTCCGATCAGCTGTTTGAAGAGAAGGCGCGTGCGGTGTCAGCGCTGCCTCCTCTTCACTGTTTACCTTTTAGCCGTTGCATCTGCAGTGGTGAGCAGGTGTAATTACAACCAAGCTTGCCTATTGAAATGAATGGGATGGTTAGGTGTAATTACACCTGCTTATAGCTGCAGATGCAACGGCTAGAAGGTAAACAGTGAAGTGGAGGCGGCGCTGGCACGGCGCACGCCTTCTCTTCAAACAGCTGATCGGAGGGGGTGCTGGGTGTCAGACCCCCTCTGATCTGATATTGATGACCTATCCTGAGGATAGGTCATCAATAAATATAACTTGGACAACCCCTTTAACAACTAGTGATAGATATATTTGTCATGGGCACATGCCAACTGCAAAAGTATTCACACCCCTTGACTTTTTTTGTATTTTGGTGCCTCACAACTTGGAATTAACATGGATTGTTTGAGGATTTGCATCATTTAATTTACAGAACACGCCTACAACTTTGAATATGTTTTTTTTTATTGTGAAGCAAACAACAAATAGGACAAAATAACAGAAAGTCAATGTGCATAATTATTCACCCCCCTAAAGTCAATACTTTGTAGAGCCGCCTTTTGCTGCAATCACAGCTCCAAGTCGCTTTGGATAAGTCTCTATGAGCTTGCCACATCTTACCACTGGGATTTTTGCCCATTCCTCGCAGAACTGCTCCAGCTCCTTCAAGTTGGATGGTTTGCGCTTGTGAACAGCAATCTTTAAGTCTGACCACAGATTTTCTATTGGATTGAGATCTGGGCTTTGACTGGGCCATCCCAATACATTTACATGTTTCCCCTTAAACCACTAAAGTGTTGCTTTAGCAGTGTGTTTGGGGTCATTGTCCTGCTGGAAGGTGAACCTCCGTCCTAGCCTCAAATCACGCACAGAGTGGTACAGGTTTTGCTCAAGAATATCCCTGTATTTAGCACCATCCATCTTTCCCTCAACTCTGACCAGTTTCTCAGTCCCATCCCCACAGCATGATGCTACCACCACCATGTCTCACTGTGGGGATGGTGTTCTTTGGGTGATGTGATGTGTTGGCTTTGCGCCAGACATAGCGTTTTCTTTGATGGCTGAAAAGTTCAAATTTAGTCTCATCAGTCCAGGGCACCTTCCTCCATACATTTTGGGAGACCTTTTAGTTTTTTTGCTGAAAGTAATGGCTTTCTTGTGGCCACTCTGCCATAAAGCCCAACTATGGAGCGTACGGCTTATTATCGTCCTATGTACAGATACTCCAGTCTCTGCTGTGGAACTCTGCAGCTCCTCCAGGGTTACCTGAGGTCCCCCCCAAAAAATAATAATAAAAAATACTCATTAAAAGTAGTAATAAAATAATAAAAAAAAACTGAGGTCCCCCCCAAAAAATAATAATAAAAAATACTCATCAAAAGTAGTAATAAAATAGGTTCGCTGTAAAAAGTTTACATGGAATAAAGTAACATTATTTACATGGCACATTGTGTTAAAACATGGTAGATGTGTTGCTTTTATTATTAGCTTCCAAATCAATACCAATAAAAAAAATTTACAATTGGGGCCCCCCCCCCCCCCCCAAAAAAAGCCCTCCTATGGATATCTTGAAAGAGAAACAACAGAAAAATGTGAATATAGTGACAATTTTTCCCCATAAAGTGTTTTTTTTTATAGTGTATAAGTAGTAAAGATAAAATAATTATACATATTTTGTATTGCTGCACTTAATCTGACCCTTAGGGCTCATGCACATGAACTTATTTTTTGTCTGCATCCGATCTGCACGTTTTGCGGGTTGGATTCGGACCTCATTCACTTCAATGGGGCTGCAAAAGAACACGGACAGCACACCATGTGCTATCTGCCTCTATATGTCCATTCTGCTGCCCCTCAAAAATATAGAACATGTCCTATTCTTGGCCGCATTACGGATAAGGATAGGACTGTTCTATAATGTGCTGGACGTTCTGCAAAATGCAGAACATACATGGCCGTGTATCCGTGTTTTGTGGATCTGCAATTGTGGACTGCAAAACAGGTTGTGTGCATGAGCCCTTAGAATAACGTTAAACCGCTATTCTTTTTTTTCACAAACCGCTCCACAGGCTACACATTATGTAGACTTCACACTGTGGAAAGATGTTTTTTTTTTTTTTATTTATTTTTGCTCTGAAGTGAGATTTTCCTTTAACTAAGTGTACAGTAAATTTGTCTATTGTAGGGAAGCAACAGGTCAGTGTTTCAAAAGAAAGGCGATGAAATGTAGATTCCAATTAAGAAAATTGTCTGCTGCCGCTTTTCTCTGATTGCAGTTTTGTGTACAGTTGCCGTCTATAAACGTTAAGGCGCCATCTGCAGCTCTCATTTACAACTTTGCTTTGCAGTTTTCATTTAATTCATTAGATCTGAGGCTTAAATGAATAGATGTAGTCAAGAGTGCGGGAGAAAAAAAACACCAATTATCGCATATTCTGTTGTCATAAATCACTTCAGCAGCTCTTGAAGAGAGATAAAGCGTAGAATAAATTTGCATCAATGATACTGTAAATTGCATGCAGATTTGAGGTTTAAAGGAGATTTCTGACCTCTAAACAAAAATTCTAATATTAAAAAGGAAAAACTCACGGTCCTTGCATTCTCAATGCTATGTTTGTTTCTTGCAGTCAAACTAGGGGGAGTTCACTGCATACGATTTATACCTTGAAGTCAATCAAGCAGTATGCATTAAGCTTCTTAGCTCCCTCTAGTGGTGACAGCAGGCAGCCATAATGTAAACTCTGGTTGAGAAAATGTTTACTCCACACACCTTGAATCCAATGTGGGTGCCCGTGAGAGTAGTGGAACAAGTATAAGGTTAATCCACAGCACTCCAATTCTTATGCAAAACATTTTTTTACATTTTATTTTGTTTGCAGATTATCATTATATACATCCAGAGTAAATAATGGATGTCCAACGTCACACCTACTGCCCTGCCACTAAGACCCCGCTGAGGAAGGTCACACCAGACAAAACATCCAGGAATTATGATTTATGTGGCTACATACTAATTATTTACTCTGGATATATATATAATGATAATCTGCAAACAAAATAAAATTTAAAAAACATTTTTGCACAAGAATTGGAGTGCTGTGGATTAACCTTATAATGTTAAACTCTGTCTATGCTGGTCATTTGGAGCTCTGTATCACAAAATAACTCCAACCCCATAAATATAATAAAGCTTAGCACAAAATCTTAGACTACAAAGAACTACGTTTTATAGGTTATGATTTAATACAGTCTTTTTTTCTCAAACACTGTGATTAGATCCAAAACCAAAAGGAGGAACACAAAGGTTTTCCTGCAAAAATACAATTTATGGAGAAAACGAGCCCTTACAGTAAAAATATACTGCGGGAGGATTTGATGTGCTGCTATCCAATTAAAAATATACATAGACACAAATAAAATATATTACGAATTATACATACATCTACTAGAGAAAAATGTCCCATTAGTATTTATTTTAAACTCCAAGAACTGTAAGTCACATCGAAAACATCCCAAATAAACCCCTGGGCCCCATAAACGAGACTACTTATGTGTCAGCAAAACGCGTTCTAAATGCATCTCGACCCCTTGTACCTCATTAGCATGATCACCATCAGCCACTTTAAATAAATAATTGTCCCTCTTAGAATTGCAGGGTTAACAGCGCAACAAAAGACTTCTCCCCACAAAGCTGAAAAGGCATAAAACAAGCTGTGCATTAGGAGACCAATGTAATATTTATGCACAAAATTTCCCTGCAGAATTAATAGGACTTCCATTAATTATAATAATTACTGAGTGCATTTTCAAAGTACGTTGCTGAAAGTTGAAGCGCCAGGACTAAATTAGTATTTAGCTAAAGTTATAGTTGCTTTAATAATTCATCTACTACTCTGCTTGATTGTGTGCCATGTTGTCCATGTATTGCAGCGTGTAGTGGTAAAACGTCTACTGCTTCTCAGAACTGTAATTTATTGTCATCTGCATATGCAAATTGCATGTTATTGGAACAGTCTGTACCTGTCCTGCGCATAGTATACAGTGACCATTTTGTTGCCATGCAAACTATATACTCATATTAGCTGCTCCCCCAGAAAGTGAGAGGACTAGGTTTTCAGAGGATTACCTGTGTATATAGTATTACTATCCAGCTTTACGTAGATCTCTGACAGCACAAGAGAGGTGACATTAACTCGCCTGCCCTCTAATATTGAGACGATCCTGCTCCTCCTGCCCTAGTCTATACAGCAAAGCTGGCATGTGAGATACAGAAATCAGGAACTGTTAGCATATTGGGGGTATTTTATGAGGTCAAGTTATCTTTATTCTGCAAAAATTGTCTAGAGATTTCAGTTCTATTCACCACAACTCTGGAACAAGACATGTGGCTTTATTTTTATTTTTTTATTTTACAAACGTTACAGTTGATGAACCTAATTAAAGGTGTTCTCCAGGATTTTCATACTGGTGGTGCTTGTTGGGCTCCGATATCTTCCTGACAGGAATATATTGGCAAAAGTCTCAGCTTTTAATATCTGCATTTATGACTAGCCAGTATAGTCAGTGGCATATCCGTGTGGTGCATTTTTTCTGTGATTTATGATTATATTTTCATCCGCACAATGCTCCGTTTTGTGTAGGATGCCTTTGTGGTGCATGTGGACCGCGCCGACATCCTCCACCGTATGCAAAATATTTTTTGCTGGGGATAGTCGTTTGCTGCGGTCCACATGCGGTGGGGCTGCTCCCCCAATGAAAAACACGCTACAGTGTTAGGGGTTGAGCAGCTACCCCAGATTTGCCACTATATTTCTGTGTTTTTGTCTTGTTTTATATGTAGTGTATGTGCCTTTACCTGGCATTCAAACACTCTCCTTTGCACCTGGTAACCTCCATCACATGGTCTGATATGGGTGTGGCTTACAGTCTGGCTTTGTCCACATTGCACTAGTTGTCCTGCTGGGCGGTTGTGTGGAAGCTTGGCTGTGAGCTGGATTACATCACCCTCAGACCTTGTTCACACCATAGGTAGCGTAGTGGTAGGACCCCTTGCCATGCTGAGAACCGTGACGTGGTGCTTGTTGGGCTCCGATATCTTCCTGACAGGAATATATTGGCAAAAGTCTCAGCTTTTAATATCTGCATTTATGACTAGCCAGTATAGTCAGTGGCATATCCGTGTGGTGCATTTTTTTTGTATGGTGGCCTAGGATGTCAATATAAGACCGGCAAGGGTCAGACTCTAAAAACGGATGCAACCATCATTTTTATTTTTATTTTTTGAATGAAAACTGATTTTTTTTTAAATCAATTTTTGCTTTTTTTTTTTTTACACAGATAAGTTAAAAACTGATGGAAAAAAATGGATGCTACTGAATTCAATCCGATACTCCTATTACTTTCAATAGATTTTTTCATCGCATCATTTTTTTTTGCCAGATGGAAACGCACAGAAATCTGCAGTTTCCTGGTATCAAGTAAAACAAACCAACAGGAATGCAAACTGATGCACTTTTGGCATCATTTTTCTATAGAAGCTTATGTATCAGTGGGATTTTTTTTAGCAAAAACCTGATCCAGTTAAGGCCACGTTCACATCTGTGCTAGATATTTCCCTTGATCTGCTCTATTAGAGTAGAATCTGCATTTACAGTCTGGAAAAGAAATATTTGAACACCCTGCGATTTTGCAAGTTCTCCCACTTAGAAATCATGGAGGGGTCTGACATTCACATTGTAGGTGCATTACCACTCAGAGACAGAATATAAAAAAAAAAAAAAAAAAAAAATCAGGAAATCACATTGTATAATTTTTAAAGAATGTATTTGTCTTGTACTGCTGAACATAATTATTTGAACACCTGAGAAAATCTGTGTTAATATTTGGTACAGAAGCCTTTGTTTGCAATTACAGAGGTAACATTTTTCCTGTAGTTCTTGACCAGGTTTTCACACACTGCAACAGGGATTTTGGCCCACTCCTCCACACAGATCTCTAGATCTGTCCGGTTTCGGGCTGTCGCTGAGCAACACGGAATTTCAGTCCCCTCCAAAGATGTTCTATTGGATTTAGTTCTGGAGACTGGCTAGGCCACTCCAGAACCTTGATATGCCCCTACGGAGCCAGTCCTTGGTTATCCTGGCTGTGTGCTTCGGGTCGTTGTCATGTTGGAAGACCCAGCCACGACCCATCTTCAATGCTTTGACTGAGGGAAGGAGGTTGTTGCTCAAAATCTCACAATAAATGGCCCCATTCATCCTCTCCTTAATACAGTCCAGTCATCCTGTCCTTCACAGAAATGCACCCCAAAGCATGATGTTACCACCTCCATGCTTCACAGTAGGGATGGTGTTCTTATGATGCAACTCATCCTTATTTTCCCTTCAAACACGACGAGTGAAGTTTAGACCAAAAAGTTCTACTTTGGTCTCATCTGACCACATAACTTTCTCCCATGCCTCCTCTGGATCATCCAGATGGTCATTGGCAAACTTCCGACGGGCCTGGACATGTGATGACTTGAGCAGGGGAACCTTTTGTGCAATGCATTTGAAACCATGACGGCATAGTGTTTTACTGACAGTGACCTTTGAAACTGTGGTCCCAGCTCTCTTCATGTCATTGACCAGCTCCTCCCTTCTTGTTCTGGTCTGATTCCTCACCTTTCTTATCATCAGTGATACCCCACGAGGTGAGATCTTGCATGGAGCCCCAGTCCGAGGGAGACTGACAATAGTCTTTAGCCTCTTCCATTTTCTGACAATTGCTCCAACAGTTTATTTTCACCAAACTGCTTGGCAATTGCCCCGTAGCCCTTTCCAGCCTTGTGGAGGTCCACAATTTTGTCTCTGGTGTCTTTTGACAGCTCTTTGGTCTTGCCCATGGTAGTAGTTGGCGTCTGACTAACTGTAGGGTGGACAGGGGTCTTTAAAGAGCTCAGACAGGTGCTACTAAGTTAGATTAATAAGTGGAGTACAGGTGGACTTTTTAAAAGGCACAGTAACAGGTCTTTGAGAGCCAGAATTCTTGCTGTTTCTCAGATGTTCAAATACTTCAGCAGTGCAAGACAAATAAATTCTTTAAAAATCATACAATGTGATTTCCTGAATTTAATTCTGTCTCTCAGAGTGGGAATGCACCTACAATGTGAATGTCAAACCCCTCCATGATTTCTAAGTGGGAGAACTTGCAAAATTGCAGGGTTTTCATATACTTCTGTTCCTCACTGCATGCATCTTGCCTGTTGTATAAATCATAGAAAAACCTCAAGTATCACGTCTTCAGAATACAGGTGCCCCTGTGAACGCTGTAAATGTTAATTCACGTTACCGCTCTCACCCTCTCTACTATGTGGTGTCACTATAATCCCTACACACATTCTAACTGGCACCAGTGCAGGGCACAGCAGTTTTAATAAGCTTTTTTTCCGCCTAGGCCAATGAAGGGATTATCAGTACTTCTCAGGACAACTGTACTTATCAGCAACTGCCAATTGTATGGGGATATTAGACTGAAAAAACTACTCTGCATGTAACTACTGAACCAGTTTTCCTATGTATGACATAGCTGCCGAGTAAAGATTAACTAGATGGCTTAACAGCAGCCTAATGAGTGTGCTGCTCTTAAAAGGGGAATTCTAATATGGCAGAAAATTTATATTTGTCGTGATCCACCCTCTGAGACCCCATGATTCCTAAACATAAAGCAACTCTGACTCCCATCTTCCCCATACACATGCCTGCTCAGCCAAGCGTGTATGTGTCCTGGGGGAGAGGTGACAAAGCTGCTGCCAGACACCTCTGCCAGCATCTTATCTTACCAAAAACAAAAGGATTGGGCAGTTCAAAAGTAAATGCCTTTCTCCTTATCTCTCCCAACATCTGCAATTGGGGGAGAACGCCATAAATATTACATGCTGCCTGGTTCTGCCAAAACCAGCTTCATTTATCTAACGTGTGTTGCCATCCTAAAGAGGACCTGTCACCACTTCCGACACACCTGTTTTAATAGCTTCATGCATCCCCAGTGGAGAATCTATTCTTCTGGCTCTGTGTTGTGCACATTTCTCTGTTATTTCTACTAGAACAGTGTTTCCCAACCAGTGTGCCTCCAGCTGTTGCAAAACTACAACTCCCAGCATGCCTGGACAGCATTTGGCTGTGCGGGCATGCTGGGAGTTGTAGTTTTGTAACAGCTGGAGGCACACTGGTTGGGAAACACTGTACTAGAAGTTCTGAATTAATTGCTAGCAGTCTGCAGTAAGGGTATAGGGGGGTGTTAACCAGTTGTGGGGTGTGTACCAGCACAGTCTGACAATGGCAGCACTGACAGGATAGAGTGTGTCTGTGCAGGTACACCACCCAACTGGTTGCCTCCCCTCTGTACCATTACTGCAGACTGCTAGTAATTCATTCATAACTTCTAGTAGAAATAATACAGGAATGGCACAACATACAGACATAAGAATAGATGCTCCAGAATTGTTATTACATGGAGAATGTATAAATCTATTAAAACAGGCATGTCAGGAGTGGTGAAAGGTCCTCTTTAAAGGGGTTTTCTGAGTCTTTTAAACTGATGAACTAAACTATCCTCAGGACAGGTCATCAGTATGTGATCGGTTGGGGTCTGACTCCCCACTGATCAGCTGTCTGAAGAGGCTTCTTCACCGCTAATGGGACAGCACTACACCTAGGTCATGTCACCGAGGTGCCGGAGTTGGACCCCCACGGATCACATACTGATGACCTATCCTGAGGATGGGTCATCAGTATAAATTATTTGAACCCCTTTAATCATCCATGTAAATGGCACTGTCATATGGATGAACCCTGTATAACAACACACTGCAGAGTTGCAGACACACAGTGTGCTGCCATATGGTGCCTCAAACCTTCCGTTCTGCTCTAGCAGCAGTGCTTCCAGGGGCGAAATCCAATCTGTTACATGCCATGCTTCTCTTTTATTTGGTATGTGCCACAAACCTTTAGTGTGTTGAATAAAATCAGAGGCACCAAGAGGTACAGTAGGGGCTCCTAAATATGGCAACAAGTGTTTAGAGAGACATCTTGCCATGTACGACCTGCCACTTAACTCATTTCTTTCATAAAGTGAAAAAGAGTCATCGCTTAAAGATAGATCTTAAAATGTTTTATTTTGCCTACATACAGTTTGGCCAGTGAAACCGCCCTGCTTTAATATTATCAATGCACAATTGGGGTCTTCTGGCATACAAGCTTAGTATGGGCACAGTCATCCAAAATAATACAGTCCTGGATATCCATGAGTAAAAAGCCATATTAACCAGTCAATATAAGTTGAAGAGTATCCACTTGGTGGTCGTCTTGCTAATCCCATTTTGGAAAATCTTCAGAAATGTTACATGGGGTTGATGTTGTCTTGACTATGGAGAAGTGGGGTTCCTAAGAATCCATGGATTCTGCAGCTACTGCACTGGTTGATGCAGGGCTGGATAAGTTGGTCACCATTAGCCGTTCTCTGCCACCAAAGGCTTCTTTAACTGGAGGGGGAGGTTAAAAAGCATATGTCAATGATTAATTATTTCACATTTTGAAGAATAGACATAGAACATAATGTTTTACTAAAGTTCCTCATTACATGTACATATTTGTCAGGTACGTGACCACCTGGGTGGGAGCCATCCATCAGACCATGACTATCTTTGTGAAGATTTCTGCAGGTCCATTTACAAAGTTAATCAGGTTGTCCTGTCACCTCTGAAGGTCCATTGTGGATGATCCATTTTTAGAAATAGCTGGGTGCCTGTGGCCTACCTTGGAATACTTGGCTGTTTGCCAAGTGTCCTGGGAGCTGAACCCATGACAATCAGTTCACTACTGCAGCAGATTCCATATTCCAGAGTAATCCTTTATCCCAGCATTAGAGCATAGTGTCAGCTCAATGATACAGCTGGCACCCACAAGTGAAGGCACTGTGCCCATTCCAACATTGCACTGTAACAGTACAGCGACTTGTTGGACTGCACAGTTCCAGCATTATAATGCTACAGTGTAGAGGGTAGAAATTAGTGAATCGACGTCAGATGAAACATCCGAAGTAGATTCGCATAAAACTTTGTTTCAATACTGTA